>NC_083588.1:16827111-16964611 GCF_027579695.1 Neoarius graeffei
GACGACCCAAGTTGTTATCGGCACTCAGTTCAGAAGCCTGCATCTCTGATGGTCTGGGGTTGCATTAGTGCGTGTGGCATGGGCAGCTTACACATCTGGAAAGACACCATCAATGCTGAAAGGTATATCCAGGTTCTAGAGCAACATATGCTCCCGTCCAGACAATGTCTCTTTCAGGGAAGACCTTGCATTTTCCAACATGACAATGCCAAACCACATACTGCATCAATTACAGCATCATGGCTGCGTAGAAGAAGGGTCCGGGTACTGAACTGGCCAGCCTGCAGTCCAGATCTTTCACCCATAGAAAACATTTGGCGCATCATAAAACGGAAGATACGACAAAAAAGACCTAAGACAATTGAGCAGCTAGAATCCTACATTAGACAAGAATGGGTTAACATTCCTATCCCTAAACTTGAGCAACTTGTCTCCTCAGTCCCCAGACGTTTACAGACTGTTGTAAAGAGAAAAGGGGATGTCTCACAGTGGTAAACATGGCCTTGTCCCAACTTTTTTGAGATGTGTTGTTGTCATGAAATTTAAAAATCACCTAATTTTTCTCTTTAAATTATATTTTCTCAGTTTAAACATTTGATATGTCATCTATGTTCTATTTTGAATAAAATATGGAATTTTGAAACTTCCACATCATTGCATTCCATTTTTATTTACAATTTGTACTTTGTCCCAACTTTTATCAAAGTAAGGACTGATAAAAGTGTTTATACAATCCTTACTTGCTTTGATTTTAGCCTACTTATGATCTTAGCTTATAGGCTAATTACTGTCTGAACTCCATTTAGATATCCGGTCACTTTATAGTCTAGGAATATCAGATAACAGTTCAATATATTAATTATTGATTTAAAGATCAATTGACGAGCGACATGGTGGTGTAGTGGTTAGCGCTGTCGCCTCACAGCAAGAAGGTCCGGGTTCGAGCCCCGTGGCCGGCGAGGGCCTTTCTGTGTGGAGTTTGCATGTTCTCCCCGTGTCCGCATGGGTTTCCTCCGGGTGCTCCGGTTTCCCCCACAGTCCAAAGACATGCAGGTTAGGTTAACTGGTGACTCTAAATTGACCGTAGGTGTGAATGTGAGTATGAATGGTTGTCTGTGTCTATGTGTCAGCCCTGTGATGACCTGGCGACTTGTCCAGGGTGTACCCCGCCTTTCGCCCGTAGTCAGCTGGGATAGGCTCCAGCTTGCCTGTGAGTCTGTAGAACAGGATAAAGCGGCTAGAGATAATGAGATGAGATGAGATCAATTGACATACATTTAGATAAAGGGTATTTATGATGGGGAGCAGGGGATGGTATGATAAGCTTCATAGCACATGATAACATGGCATAAAGGTAAACGACAGGCTACTGGAAGTGTGTCATGAGGTTTTGATGTGTTCTAGCCAGTTTTGGATATTAGTTCAACAGTTTTAATATGGTTCAAGTTTCTCTCTTCTGTAATACCTACAACTATACTTGGAATGATATACCTATAATAATATATTTGGTTCTGCAAAACTTGGTTGTCAAATAATGTGCTGTTCCTGCAAGACATTCAGCAGGTGCATTTAAATGAAATGGAATATGTAAATACGTATTGGAAAAAAGGAACCTAATAATGAATTTAATTAAGCTGATGTCTAAAAATTGGTGCTCCTTTTTCCTGTGCACCAGCAGATGGAGTCCAAACGCAATGTATGAAAATCATGGTGGGTTTATTTTATTAATATATATATACTTTTTTTTTTTGAGGGATATACTACATTTATTTACAGTGCCCTCCACGATTATTCCCCCCCCCCCCAAAAAAAAAAAAAAAATTAACAAAAAGGGTTGGAGAAAATCCACCTTTTGGTGAAGCAGCCTCATATCACACTGAAAAAATGAGAAAAATCTAATCTTTTAATTTAAATGAATTTATTCAGAGAAAAACAAATCCCTCATCAAGACACAATTATTTTCAACAAAAACACACGTGTTACGATTATTGGCACCACTGGAAATTCGCGTGAACACCATCAAACTGAAGTATGTTTTGGGGTGGTTTTGTTTTGGTCCCCCCCCCAGTATGAGATGATGCTACTTCACAAAAAGGTGCATTTTTGCCAACCCTTTTTACTAATCTTTACAGGTGGTGCCAATAATTACATTACATTACATTACAGGCATTTAATGTATATGGAAGGTAATGTGCCAATAATCATGGAGGGCACTGTACGTACCAAAAAAGAGGGGTCTGAGAAGGTTCTTTAAGGGTTCAGATGATCAATTCTTCTATCCATCCATCCATTATCCATAACCGCTTATCCTGTGCACAGTGTGCAGAATCGCGGGCAAGCTGGAGCTTATCCCAGCTGACTATGGGCGAGAGGCGGGGTACACCCTGGACAAGTCGGCAGATCATCTCAGGGCTGACACACAGAGACAACCATTCACACTCACACCTACGGTCAATTTAGAGACGCCAGTTAACCTAACCTGCATGTCTTTGGACTGTGGGGGAAACCGGAGCACCCGGAGGAAACCCACGCAGATACGGGGAGAACATGCAAACTCCACACAGAAAGGCCCCTGTTAGCCACTGGGTGCTTGGAACAACTGAACTTGTCAGAACAAGTTAACCAAGGAGAGAAAGATGAAGTCAAAACCGGGAAGAGAAAGAGAGTTTTGACAGAGGAAGAAAAGGTAAGAAGATGTGAAAGAGCAAGAGAAAGGCAAAGAAATCTTTTCACAAGAAAAGTGACAAGCAGAAAGGGAAAGAAAACGTGTAAAAAATGAATTAATAGAAATGAGTTGTAGGAATTTAATTCTAAACGGTGATGCTGATTTTGAAATCACTGCAAAATCCTTTGGGATCTGACAAGTTGACCTGAATCCAGTCAGTGTTTTCATGAATCATGTATCCATCCATCCATTATCTGTAGCCACTTATCCTGTCCTACAGGGTCGCAGGCAAGCTGGAGCCTATCCCAGCTGACTACGGGCGAAAGGCGGGGTACACCCTGGACAAGTCGCCAGGGGCCTCATGTACAAAGACCTGCGTGGATTTCCCACTAAATATGTGCGCACGTCAAAATCGGGAAATTTGCGTACGACCAAAAAAATCCGGATGTATCAATCAGTGCGTACGAAGGTTTCCACGCACTCTCCTGTTGTACATCCCAATCAACATGGAATTCGGCGCACATGCACATGCATGAGCCCCGTTCCCCGCCCCGTCTCCTCCCTCAATTATTCCACACTGAATATGTTAATTAGTATAAATAGACCTGCAGTAAGGCCCGCATTAGGTAAAAGACATGGCAACTTTTACTAACGCATTAATGTTAATTAAATGTTAGAAATCTCGCGTTAATCAAATTAACATTTAACATTTATTATTAACATTTAACATTAACATTTATTCGCGTTAATCCCTGCCTTTAGCACAGTGTAATAGAATTCACATACATCACTTAATTGTTCTGTCACCTCCAATTAAAGTGATGTTCAAAGTGTATGCTATGAGACATGCAACGGTCACTGATTGTATGCCACTGAATGTGAATGTAGCCTATACCAAGATAACGGTATGATTCGCATCGTCCGCAGTGCCTGCGCCACAATGAGTGTCTATTTGAGTTACATGGGTTTTGAAAACAAAAAAACACCTTTAGTGCTCTAATGTGTACCTTTTTTCGGGGACACCCTGTATTTGAGGAAATGTCTTCCTCTCTTAGTAGGCCCAATATTCCTAGCCACATGTAACCAGAAATAAAACGTGCACATATTTTCCACAATAGGATTTTAATGACAAATGTATTCTAGCAGGGTGCTAGGGAACAACAGGAGGCCCCCAGTCCATCCCACCCGAGCAGGAAGAGGACCCCCAGCCGAGCGGATCCAGCCTCACTGTCACCTGCCCCCCTTCTCCACCGCCTGCCCCTGTCGCCGGGTCCACAGGCCGGGTGCTGACGCGCGCGGTCCTTGAGTCTCATCTCATCTCATTATCTCTAGCTGCTTTATCCTGTTCTACAGGGTCGCAGGCAAGCTGGAGCCTATCCCAGCTGACTACGGGCGAAAGGCGGGGTACACCCTGGACAAGTCGCCAGGTCATCACAGGGCTGACACATAGACACAGACAACCATTCACAATCACATTCACACCTACAGTCAATTTAGAGTCACCAGTTAACCTAACCTGCATGTCTTTGGACTGTGGGGGAAACCGGAGCACCCGGAGGAAACCCACGCGGACACGGGGAGAACATGCAAACTCCGCACAGAAAGGCCCTTGCCGGCCACGGGGCTCGAACCCAGACCTTCTTGCTGTGAGGCGACAGCGCTAACCACTACACCACCATGCCGCCCGGTCCTTGAGTCGCAGGGGGAAATTTTAAAGGGGATAGAGGCGATTAACCACAACCTTGAGCGAATCCGCGAGGAATTGAAGGAACTGAATAACACATTAAAAGAATATCTTAAAAAATGAATGGTGTCCCGTGTCCCGTCTGTCCTTACCTTTTCACATTGTGGCTATTAAGCGCTGCCGGGTTTGTATGCCATGTCGCTGTGGCACCTCGTTGTGAGGCCCAGGGTCTGGGTCCTCCGGCAGGTCTCGATCCATTATTGGCACGCCGTGCCACTGCGCCACATTGTGTAACACGCCACACACCGCGGTTGTGTCTGATTTGTACGCACTTGGAAATTGTTTCATATATTGATCTTGGTAATTATGTGATAAGGCTACCCCACGCAACATCAACTAATAATATTTCAGTCTGACACCTTGCAGCAAATGCGCGAGGAAGATCTATTAAGCTAGCTGCAATGCATGGTCTTGCATGTGCATTATTTAATTTAATTAATTAACCAATAGTCAATGGGAATAATATCGAAATGATATTGCTGGGGTTTCTCATTTCCCGTAATTACAATATGGAAGGGATGGTTGATGGATCTGTTGGCATTTACCCAACAGTCTCGCATTATGTGCCTCGACAATGTCGTATGACTGACATACATTTCAATTCACGCATCCTGATGTTCCGATGCATTTTTGGATGCCTCTTATCGCCATGTCATGACTCTTGACCGAGTAGGCCTAAATGTAGTTGCGTTGCTCTGCCTCTAAGTGTCGCCAAGTACCAAGATGCACCAGAAATGTGCGTACGCCAGCCATGAGGTTTGCGTAGAGTACCGCACTTTTCCACGCCAAGTCAATCTTTGTACATACAAATGTTTGCGCAGAAAGTGACGTACGTAGCTTTTTTGTGTGTACGCAAGCTTTGTACATGAGGCCCCAGGTCATCACAGGGCTGACACATAGACACAGACAACCATTCACACTCACATTCACACCTACGGTCAATTTAGAGTCACCAGTTAACCTAACCTGCATGTCTTTGGACTGTGGGGGAAACCGGAGCACCCGGAGGAAACCCATGCGGACACGGGGAGAACATGCAAACTCCGCACAGAAAGGCCCTCGCCGGCCACGGGGCTCGAACCCGGACCTTCTCGCTGTGAGGCGACAGCGCTAACCACTACACCACCGTGCCGGCACACTGTAGTTTATAGTAATAAAAAGAATACATATGTGAGTTTGGAGAAATTTATCTTCTCATGATGAAATTGAAGCACATCAAAGTACATCATCTGTTGCATGTTTGTTTTCATTTGAATGGAAGCTCCGCTATTAGGTAGGACCTAATTTTATATTAAGTTGACAAAGGGGAAAGTGGGGGGAGGAGAAGGAGGAAGTGGTGGAGGAGATGTAGGGGGTGAAGCCGACAGAGAAACCACTGTGATTCAGTGTGAGGTTTAAGGAAACTGGCAAACTTGCCATTATTAGACAAGATGAGAAATACATCTAGGTAAAAACAATTTAAAAACATTAGTAATCTTGATTTAAAATACCAATGATGAATGTCGTTGAAGTTTTCTTAACTTGAAAGTGTGAGTGGAAACAGTGAAGTTTATGTTTATTAACTTTTTCGCTAACAGAAGAGTTTATGGCATCCAGTTGGGCAGCACCTTGGCTTTTGGCGCCACAGCATCTTTGAAATTGTAAACTGAAAACATTCCGTCTTGAACATGCCCACAAATAACATAAGCATTCGATAAATTTTCAACCTTGAATTTCTTTCTAGTATAAATGCTCAAAGTTTCTATGAGAGGTGTGTGTGTGTGTGTGTGTGTGTGTGTGTGTGTATACACACTACGTGGCCAAAAGTTTCTGGACACACAACCTACATTTTAGTTGATGTCAGTCTGAGAACTAAATAAAATTCTTGATGGATTCTTCAGTCAGATTATAACCCAGTAGCATCAAGTTACAAGACCGCTCAGGGTTTTTTTTTTTTTTTTTTAACACAACCAGGTTGCAGGCGACACGGTGGTGTAGTGGTTAGCGCTGTCGCCTCACAGCAAGAAGGTCCGGGTTCAAGTCCCGTGGCCGGTGAGGGCCTTTCTGTGCGGAGTTTGCATGTTCTCCCCGTGTCCGCGTGGGTTTCCTCCGGGTGCTCCGGTTTCCCCCACAGTCCAAAGACATGCAGGTTAGGTTAACTGGTGACTCTAAATTGACCGTAGGTGTGAATGTGAGTGTGAATGGTTGTCTGTGTCTATGTGTCAGCCCTGTGATGACCTGGCGACTTGTCCAGGGTGTACCCCGCCTTTCGCCCATAGTCAGCTGGGATAGGCTCCAGCTTGCCTGCGACCCTGTAGAACAGAATAAAGCGGCTAGAGATAATGAGATGAGATGAGATGAGATGAGATGAGAGACAAACAACAAAAGAGTCTAAAGAATAGGGATGTGCCCAAGTAACGTACTACGTGGTTAAGCATTTGAATGCTGAAATTCAGTACCGTCATGTTGTACATCAGGACTCAAAAACATTTTGTGAGCAGGAAGTTTTCACTCCTACGCAGGCAGAAGCAGGCACTCGGATATGAAGCTTGCTGGACAAAACATTACCTTTCCAATAAAGTCCAGAACAGCTTCAGAAAATGTCAATCAACACAAACCAGGTACCTCAAGTTAAGCCCATTTTAGCACTGCTGTTAGATCCTCTTTGCTAGTTTGTCAGTGCAGGTAGTTTTTTGAAATGCCACCATTAATTCAAGGTTGTAGGCAAGTTATTTTTTTAAGAAAATAATGCAACTGGAAGGCAATTAGAAAGTCTGAAAGATTTATTGATTGATTTAATCAAGGAACAAGGAAGTTGGGGAATAATGTACCAGCTGGCAAAGATGGTGTAGCAGCTCAATCAGCTCGGCTTGTGTTTTGACAGATGTAAAGGTTTTCGTCTGCTTTTTAAAAATGTCTGTACATTAATTCTCTTTATTTTTTTCACAGTCCAGTTTCCATCAAATCCAGCCCTCTGATTGGCTGGCAAGTGGGTCTCTATTCTACATTACGGACCTCTGGTGACTCACTTGTTCACAACAACAAACAACATAGTAGCAATTTTTGTCAAATTTATTTTTGCATTTATCAGGAGACTAGCATTAATTTTAAGCATGGATAGTGGTAACTACAGTGTTCACAGCGAAAGCGAGTTTTACTACCCTGAGGAAGAAGAAATAAAAGAAAACATTTCAGGAGAAAGCTAAAAACCTCTAACTTGCTAACGCTGAGCAAAAACATGGCTGAATCCTGAATGACTCAATTTTGTATAAATAGGGGACTACATAGGCGGCAAAATGTAGTTGTGTGGTTTTTTTTTCCTGCCATGGAAGTGCACTCGTATACCGAGGAGGAAGCAATTTGCATTACAGCCGTGAATGAGGATTCAAAATGGCGGCTCGGCTCGGTTTTCCCTTTTGGGCGCTTTCGTTTTCTGTTAGAGTTTGGTAAAGAAAAAAATAAATATATTATTTACCAGCTTAAGGTTGGTCCGTATGGTGAAACACCGTGACCTCGGCCTTAAATATTGACCTCGGCCCAGAGGGCCTCAGTCAGCACTTTCAAGACCTCGGTCACGGTATTTCACCATACGGACCTCCCAGCTGGTAAATTATATATATATATATATATATATATATATATATATATATATATATATATTATATGGACACAAGTGTTTTACTGGAAATGCACCACTCGTATTTTTCATACATGCTACATCCAGGACATGGAGAATCAAAACCGTGAGATAAATCTCTATATGTCACGTGTGAGGAAATCGATGAATTGCTTTGATAAATTTGGGCCTTTTTTTTTGTGTGTGTGTGTGTGTGTGTGTGTGTAATAACATCACACGTTGGTTTGAAGATATAAAGTTTATCTTTTCGTGTTGAAAAACTCGCATTTTTCATACGAAATACATCGCGGGTCTGAGTGACCTATTTCAGTAATATGGTATATCAGATATATTCCATTCAGCTAGCATGACACTGAGTTGAAGATGAGTTCAAGATCATGCTAGCTGAATGGAATATATCTGATAGATCACGAAAAAAGCCAGCTGCTATTTATTATTATTATTATTATTATTATTATTATTATTATTATACATACATGCTGTCTTCATTTCAGCATTCTCGAAGGCCAGTGCCAACTTACCTGCGAGTCAGCGCAGCAGTGAAGTCACCTTCCAGCCGGTGTAGCGTTCATCAGTAGTGTTAGTGAATGCTAATAAAGCAGTCATGCCAGTGTTTATTGAGAGCAAGTAGCACAGGCTAACAACTGAGTAAAGAAAATTTCTGTCTCCAGTAGGCTTGTAGTACTCGAGTCTGACTAATGCCCTAATTTTAAGGACTCGTGACTTGACTTGGACTTGAGCACTGATGACTCGGACTCGTGCATTTAACAGCATCCGGACTCAAATTATAAAGGCATCAACAGCCACCATCAAATGGTGCAGTTGGAGTCTTGTTTTTTTTTACTCAATTCGAAATTTTCTTTACTGATTCGGACTTGAACACTGCGGACTCAAGACTGGACTCGGACTCAAGGTTTAGTGACTCGACTACAACACTGGTCTCTAGACTCTTCCACGTATGCTTGCCACAGTATTTTTCACTCATACTTAAGTATTAATTTCCTTAGTTACTTTTAAAATCACCATCGACAACTACACACAAAAGAACAACCTGGTAGCCAAAATTCTCTCTAAATCTTCTGTTTTTAAAGAAGCACACCTGGCGGCCATATTTGTTTATAAATTGTCAGTCAGTCACTCACTAGCGCAGAAGTTTTACCTCTCCGGCATGTCTCTTTTCCAGTTTTTCGATGTCCGTTGGTATGTTTTTCTCTTGTAAATATGCGTGAAGAATATCTAATGAAGCTTTGGTAGTCTTTCAGGTGTTCAACACATCTTTCTGTCTCCCAGCGGACAAATGAAATGATTCTGTACATGCCCAGCAGAAAACTTTCTCCTTGAATATTCGCGTCAGCTCCGATGTGTGATGTCATGTTGTCTTGACAACCATGCAATATCATAAACCATATTCACTGCTCATTCTCCATTGGGTAGAGTGGTGTTAATACACATAGGGTAAGCGATATATCAACAATATTGCATGCTATCAAACCAAATGAATGAAAGCCGCTAGAAGGGAATAGAATACATATGTTATTTACCAGCTGGGAGGTCCATATCGTGAAATACCGTGACCGAGGTCTTGAAAGTACTGACCGAGGTCCTCTGGGCCGAGGTCAGTATTCAAGGCCGAGGTCACGGTATTTCACCATACGGACCGACCTTAAGCTGGTAAATAACATATTTATTTTTTTCTTTACCAAATTCTAACAGAAAACGAGAGCGCCCGAAAGGGAAAACCGAGCCGAGCCACCATTTTGAATCCTCATTCACGGCTGTAATACAAATGGCTTCCTCCTCGGTATACAAGTGCACTTCCATGGCAGGGGAAAACAACTACATTTTGCCGCCTATGTAGTCCCCTATTTATACAAATAGGAGTCATTCAGGATTCAGCCATGTTTTTGCTCGGTGTTAGCAAATTAGTTTTTAGCTTTCTCCTGAAATGTTTTATTTTATTTCTTCTTCCTCAGGGTTATAAAACTCGCTTTCGCTGTGAACACTGTCATTATCACTATCCATGCTGTAAAATTAATGCTATTCTCCTGAGAAATGCTGGCAAAAATTTATAACATTTTTGATAAATCTTTTAAATAAATCTTATAAAAAAGATAAATGTTGACAAAAATTGCTACTATGTTTGTTGTTGTGAATGAGCGAGTCGCCAGAGGTCTGTAACTGGGGTCCGTGCCGTAGGATACAGACCCGCTCGCCAGCCAATCAGAGAGCAGGATTTGGACCACGAAAAAAATGTTTTTATTCCATCGAAAAAGTGTCCTGTTTGTATAATAATTCCCAATATTTCACTCCAATTACGTCACTCCCAGTGTTTTCCCAGTAACTAGATGCACAATGTCAAAATGGCAAACCAGTTCAAAATTAAATTCTTTTGATTTAACTTGCCTTTTTTTTTTTTTTGGCGGATGTGTCCATATCAGTGGCAGCTGGTAGTCTTTCAAACAGGGGAGGCTGGTCGGTTATGATATTTCTAGATTTTAAAAGAAAAAAGAAAAAACACATCAATTTTGCCCATACTCTTGCCTCTGATCTGGCTGATTGTTGGCAGGGTCACAAACTGTGAAATAACAGGTTCTTTTGGCCCATTAGCCTACTGTCCAATATACATGATGGTGGTGTTGGGGGGGGGGGGGGGGGGGGGGGTATATTTTAACATTTTATATTTTAAAATTGAGACATGTTGTTTAAAAATTGATCATTATTGAAAGCAGCTCTTTGTCAGGAACCTCAGCAGTAACAGCAGAGTGTTCTGGAATAGGCACAAGCACTGACCTTGGGGAGCCAAACATAGAGCTGGGTGCCACACATTTCATTCAATGACACTTTCCCTATATTTTACTTATTTTGACTGAGAAATGTTTTATTGACAATTTTGATAACCCTTCACTTTTAATCCAGGTCTGTAGTGTGAAATGTTCTTGGCTGTGTTTTTGTTTAAAAATGTTTTCCAAATTGTAGCTGTGTTTAATTCATATCCAGAAAAATATATATTCCAATATAATATACTCCGCATAAACATTTTAAATAGATTCTATATTTTTGGTCCATCCATGACATATTACTAAAGTAGCCTATTTACTGTTGTTGATGTGGGTCACTTGCTGTTAGCCAATTCACTTTCTCGTACCAGGAGAGCTGAAAGGAACGAGTATTATTCCCTACCTTTTTCACCAAGTCAATTTGAGGCGTTGGTCTACCCTGCCCTTTAATTTTAATTTTTTCCTCGAAAGGAAGACTGGCAAATGGCTTCGCCAAAATTAAATCAGCAATGCTTGGCATCCGTGCGCAGCTTTCTTGCTAGCTGACTAGCCCCCTCAAGTTCAAGTTCAGTCACTCAAACGAAATTTCTGGAACTAAGATAGCAAACTTGACAACACTATATTTACACTTTATTTACAATGAAAATATATACAAACTAAAAAAGCTGGTAGAAACCGTATGTAATGAATGAAATCGAAATGTAAGCTGATCTCTTACAATACACCACAGCACTTGCGAATCCGCATGGGACTGAACTGAGATTCACCGCTGCCTGTCTATATTTGAAACGAGCTGTCAATCAAAGAAAATATCCAGCCGCTTTTACCAATCACCAGTCTCCTCGCGGAAAGCTTTGCCATGTCCCTCCCACTGTGAGGCTGGGAGTCCAGTGGGCGGGCGTTTTCGTAGTATTTGTCCAATAATCGTCTTGCATTTTGATATTGAAACGCGCATAGCTCCCAAATGCCATTGAAGTCCACTGAGGCTGGGCTGCATCGCGCTGTCACGAGGGGGAAAAACTCACGCGCACATTAAGCGAACTGGGGAAAGTTATAAGGGAATGATTTCGCACTGTAGTTGGGTTGAGCACATATATTTCTATGATTCTGGATCTGAAATAGCAATGTTATAAGGTCGGCTATAACATAAGCCTAGCGCAATTCATCCTACACGATGTTCATCATTTTTAGAGGAGGCTGAGCCTCCCTCGTTGTCTTAGAGCAATCGCCCGTGGTCCATATGATATAAAGAGCATTACACAGTGGCGCGAAGATATGAAGTTTATCTTCTCATGTTGAAAACATTTCATGTCGCTCACTCATGAATATATTCACCACTTGAAGATAAACTTCATATCTTCGCCACTGTGTAATATCCTCTATGTACTGTATCTTATCTATTAAACGCATAAACACGGGCTTCCACCAACACCAAAAGCTTAGCAGTTATCCGAACATCCGTTCGTTAAGGTTTTATAGATATCATCTGAATAATAAAATTACACACAAGGCACATCCCTACAGAGCCGTATTGAGAACTCAGCACAGCCAGATCATTCTTGTTTTAGCAAAAACCATGTTGTGCTTCAGAGGAAAAAAAAAAAGATAAGAAACATAATAATACCTGAATAAACACAGGCTTTTCCAAGATGGATTCATTCATTCATTCATTCATTCATTCAACTGCTGAAGGGGGTAAGGCTGGGCATGGAATTAGCAGTGTTGCTCCTGGACAGATATGTAAACACAATCTGTACAATACTTCCAATTGTTTGAATGGCGTGTCCTGCTTTACATAACGAGTCAAACAGACACACAATCACCTAAAGAGTCAGGTAATGAAATACTTTGGATGAATAATCTTGAAATGTATGTAACGTTTGAATAACTCCCATATTCTTGGATTTCACATGACGTCACATCCGCCTCATTAGTTATTCAGAACTTTAGCTGGTGGTCTACCAAAACTCAGTTGACCAAACGTTTGTACGGAGAAGGTGCATCGCTCGCATGAAAAATGCCTTACGCTTGCGTTGTTTAGGTTGTTCGAATCGATCAAACCGTGAAACTGATAAGTTTCTTCAGGGTTCCCCGTGAACTAATAAAAAAAGAGTGAACAAACACAGGATTTCACAAAAAGACGTCGAGAAAGGTGGCTTTTGAACCTCTCACTGAAATCGAAGGGAGCCGAGTTGAAGCACGCTCGAGTTTGCAGTGATCACTTGGTGAAAGGTTTGTATTTCCCTCTCAGCTACGTCCTTGGTGTTTTCCAAGTACTTTTCTTGTTGCGTGTCGTTATTTTACGGTCCTTTTTTTTTAGTCACGAAGCACTAAAGTCCCCAGCGGTTTCTTTGTTTACTCCTCACAAAGTCCATATGCATGAAGGTCGCGACAAAATTCTTCCCCAGCCGTACAGTTACAATGTGCCGTGATCACTTCTTCTCCGTCTTGTTTAACTAAGATCCAGGTCTTTAAAGGGGTTTCTGATGATCTTTGTGAATGATTTACCTGAGAGATAAGAGCCAACACAAGTCAGAATCAAGCCAACTGTTTGTTTCCACTTCAACTTGCAGCGCGTCGTTGTAAAGACGCGAACGAAAAGCTTTAAAAATAATAATAATAATAATAATAATACAGGATTCATTCGGGGGCGGCACGGTGGTGTAGTGGTTAGCGCTGTCGCCTCACAGCAAGAAGGTCTGGGTTCAAGCCCCGTGGCTGGCAAGGGCCTTTCTGTGCGGAGTTTGCATGTTCTCCCGGTGTCCGCGTGGGTTTCCTCCGGGTGCTCCGGTTTCCCCCACAGTCCAAAGACATGCAGGTTAGGTTAACTGGTGACTCTAAATTGACCGTGAGTGTGAATGGTTGTCTGTGTCTATGTGTCAGCCCTGTGATGACCTGGCGACTTGTCCAGGGTGTACCCCGCCTTTCGCCCGTAGTCAGCTGGGATAGGCTCCAGCTTGCCTGCGACCCTGTAGAACAGGATAAAGCGGCTAGAGATAATGAGATGAGATGAGACAGGATTCATTCGGCAGTGACTTTAATACCGAGGTCCTTTACCCAGCCACATACAAAAAAGTCGTAAGCCTCCATACTCTTCCATGCTTTCATCTGTTTTGCGGTGTAGAAGGACGTCTGCAACACCAGATAGTTCGAGATGTCGGGGAACTCGACTGAAGGGTAGTTTTTGAGATCGTATGACAAATCCTTCTTTCCCAGACTGGAGGGGTCGATTCCATTGCACATGGCAATCTTCTGAATATCTCTAAACCCAGCAGTGGCTTCTAGATTACGAGCGTACTCTAAGTTATCGCTAGTTGATTGCACTACGGCAGCCGTTTTGGTTTGCTTGACCACCAGCAAAGTCACGTGACTGAAACTCAAGAATAGCTGTGCTAACAATGTTAATAGCAATAGGTTCAGATGAAATCTGGATATTGATCGCCGAATGTAATAAATCCGCCCCAAGAGCTAGGCAAGACAATTTTTGGATAAGTTACCTTCATAGAAATGTATATAATACTGGCTAGCTTCTGTGGTGCTGTGCTGGCAATGCTACCAGTAATACACTGGCAGTCAATGAAAAAGTCCAGGTCAATAATTCAACATATTATGCAATACGGAGTTGGGGAAATGTTTGTTTTGAGATGTTTCTATTGAATAGCGTGCACAGAAGTCATTAATGAGTTCTCCTCAATCCAAACATTTTTCAATAGTCTTCAGGGAGTGGTCTTTAGGAATCAGCTCAAAGTGCTGTTTTGGAGAAAAACAAAAATTTGTACACGGTTGAAAGGATGGGTTGGATAGCCTTTATTAAGGCCATGAAAAAGCCGACTTTTGTATTCCTTATGTCCAAGATGCCACGGTTAAATCCAGATGACAGATGGCGGGCCCTCGGCATGGTGCAAGCCGGCCTAAGTTTTTCAGAAGTTGGGCGTCGATTGAATGTCCAAACCCTGCCATGGCCTGCGTATTCACCTGATCTCAATCCCATTGAGCATTTATGGGATCACCTTGGTGTTCAGATCCAGAACCGTGTTCCTCGTCCCATGAACAGAGGTCAACTGATCCAGGCTCTTCAAGAGGAGTGGCAGGCCATTCCACAAGACAGGATTCGCCGTTTGATACGCAGTATGCGTCGCAGACTGACGGCTTGTATTGCTGTTGGTGGGGACAATACTCGGTACTGAAGCTGCAACTTTCCAATTACAGGGTATCCATTTTGTTCGGACTGTACATTATCAAAGCTCACAACAATTGTGATTTTTTGTTTATTCATCTCGAGTTAAATGTCAGTATATTGATCTGTAAGCTTCTAGTACATGATTTCATAGCTTATGAATAAAATTATTTTCATAAATGTCACCTGGACATTTTCATTGACTGTCAGTGTAGTTTTAGCTAAAAATGACAGAGCTTGTTATAAAGAAACGACTGGGGAATGGAGGCACTTGATCATCCTCATTAATTGGTGTGAGCCAAATTTCATGTTTTCTAGTGCTATAATGTTGCTTTCAGGCAGGTGAATGATCAAATGGGGGGGGGGGGGGGAGCTAAATACTGAAATTTAATTGGGTGGTTTTATTTATTTATTTAAACTTCTGAAGCTGACACCTGCAGCAAGCAAGAGTACTTGTTTAACATGATTAAACTGTCCCTGTGTCCGAACTCGCTCCCTACTCACTATATAGGGTGCTATATAGTGAGTTGGCAGTTTTGTAGTGCTGTCTGAAACGATAGTGAGGATTATTACACCTTATATAGTGCACGCAAAGTATCCCATGATGCATCATGAAAAGTAGTGTACAACCAATGGTCACTAACCAAGCATTATATCCCATCATGCATTGCGGTCGTGCTGAAAGTATTCAGCCTTGATTTAAAAAAAAAAACTAGATAGAACTCGCCGCCAACGGCGTTGATGGGGATGCCTCCGCCTGGTAGACTACACGCCTTATTAAGTTGTGATTTGGGGATGGACATTTGACCTCACAGTAATCTTGACCTGTGACCTTTTAACCTCAAAATCTAATCAGTTAATGTTTGTTCCCAAATGCACAAATGGTGAAAGTTTGGTGAAATTCCTTTCATTTGCCTTGGAGATATTGTGTTCACAAGGTTTTCGGACAGACATTTGACCTCACAGTGACCTTGACCTTAGAGCTTTTGATCTCAAAATCTAATCATTTCATCTTTGTCCCCAAATGCACAAATGGTGAAAGTTTGGTGAAATTCCTTTCATTAATCTTTGAGATATGGCGTTCACAAGGTTTGGGGATGGACATTTGACCTCACAGTAATCTTGACCTGTGACCTTTTAACCTCAAAATCTAATCAGTTCATGTTTGTCCCAAAGCGCACAAATGGTGAAAGTTTGGTGAAATTCCTTTCAATAGCCTTTGAGATATCGTGTTCACAAGGTTTCGGAACAGACGGACAACCCGAAAACATAATGCCTCCTGCACCTTAAGGTGGCGGAGGCATAAAAAAACTGAAAGATGCACGTACTTTGTATTGATTTAATGTTGGAAATACGCTTAGTATAATATGTATTTATCACAAAAATGCATGCATGCGTTTTATTTTGAAAACCCACCAGCCAGCTGATCTGGCATGTTTTAATTGTGCGACAGTAATGACGTAAATACCAGCGCAACGGAGTAGTGTCCGAAAGTGTTTTTTCATTTTACCAACGAACTCACTGTACAGTCCTCATCTCTAGCCGCTTTATCCTGTTCTACAGGGTCGCAGGCAAGCTTGAGCCTATCCCAGCTGACTACGGGCGAAAGGCGGGGTACACCCTGGACAAGTCGCCAGGTCATCACAGGGCTGACACATAGACAACCATTCACACTCACACCTACGGTCAATTTAGAGTCACCAGTTAACCTAACCTGCATGTCTTTGGACGGTGGGGGAAACCGGAGCACCCAGAGGAAACCCACGCGGACACAGGGAGAACATGCAAACTCCGCACAGAAAGGCCCTCGCCGGCCACGGGGCTCGAACCCGGACCTTCTTGCTGTGAGGCGACAGCGCTAACCACTACACCACCGTGCCGCCCCTGTACAGTCCTCTATATAGTAATTCCCTATAAAGTGAGTCAGGAGTAGTGAATGAGTGAGCGATTTCGGACACAGGGTACAAGTCATGCTGGATAAATGAAATGTAACTGTGGTTAATTCCCAGGCACAATAAACCAACACGAATCAACAACTATTGAAGTTGGGGGGGGGGGGGGGGCGGCAACTCCTCTATGTCTAATCTACCTACTTAACTTTTAGACACAGACTCTTGGAAAAAAAATTATATCTTACCTCATGCAGCATTAAATGTAAATATTATAACTAACAAAGGAATTCAAGTTGGTTTGGGTTTCAAAGAGGAAGCAATTTAGAAAACAGGTCAATCTCACCTTACACACAGAGTAGACTCAAATAAGAATTTTTAGCGTTTTGAATAGTCGGATTCTTTACAGGAGGCCATTTTACTTTTGTAGAAATGTTCGCAACAAGTGAGCAGTGCTGAGAAAATTGGCAGCAGTCATTTTAATTCTCCAGTCTCAAAGAACCATCCCCTATGAGGGCACGCTAATTTGATATTAGCTTAGAGCCACAGGCAGTGCATTCGGAGTCAGAGTGAAAACCTGGTTAATGGCAGCGAAGGCCGCATTAATTCTGCCAGGCTGAGAGAATTGGGCCAGGCACCTGCTGCAGAAGTGGGTACGAATGACAAATGCCGTCCTATATTGGCCATCGGCTCACCTCTCGCCTCCGCGTAGCAAATTAATCAAACCTGGAGGCCATGGGCTCTCTCTCTCCCCATGTTGTGCAGACAGGTCAGGTACAGCAGCAAGTGTGCATCATGTGTGTCTCTAAAGGAGTGAGTGTTATGCACACAATACCTCCCTCAGTCAGCGCCCAGAGGAGTGTAGCTTTATATAAAAATCAGAATAAGTCGATAATCAAGGCTCATTTAAGTTTGAGACACGTGTATCACTAATAATAGCTCATACAGGGAAGAGGCATGTATTCTATGCTTTTGTAAACACCGTTAAAAAAAAAACCCTGAAACGTTACCCCATCAACACCAGACTGTAGCGTTGTCTGCAATAGAATAGAGAGATATATAACCAAGAGAATAGTTTTGAAAAGGTGTGTATGTGCGCCTTGTCTGGCCAAATTTAGGGCAGGCACACCACAACGTCCCCCGCTCATGTCAGGCCAAAAAACGCATGCACGGAGGTTGTTCGAACTAGGTCGACGGGTGCCTTTTTTTGGATCACAGAGGGAGAAAAGCGTGCCAGCTAAATGATCGCACTCTCCTAAAAACTACTCCAATGGCAAAAAGCCTTCACCAGTTTTATTTTTACTCCCATTAAACTGGGTCAGTGACTGTGCCACAGAATATAACCAAATATAAAAAGTCATGCTCGCCAAAGTCAAGATATTATGGACATCTCTCAAAACCTTTTTATTGATCATATATAAAATAAAGGAAGCTGTAGATCACCAAACATACAATATATACAACAGTACATCAATAACTTAGTCAAACCCAAGAAAGACAATCTGCATGGTTAAAATCCACAGTTCTTATATATGAATATATATGTATGTGTATATATATTAATACATCACTTTTGTATGTACAGATTGCAAAAAAGTACAATAATTTAATTAATAAAGTTACAGTTCACCCATTTGTTACTGTATTTTGTACAAAGTACTCATATATATCCAAAACAGCACATTCTATTCACCGATTTACCACCTCACATTTCATAGCTTTTTTTTTTTTTTTCTGAGACAACAAACTACTCCAAGCCATACATGAACCTGGTGTTTGAACCTGCTCAACAAACAAAGAACATGAAGGACAAAGCCCAGTTAGCCTAAAGCTAATAGATTTTGTCATACAAGTCCTGATAGAGTGAGTGAGTGAATGGACCACTGAATCTCTGGTAAGACGATGGCAGGGATTAAGGGCTCTCCTGGATGCATAGCGTGATCGATGTATAAAATGGCACGAGATGTTAAACATGCCAATTTCTGGACCGATTTAGTGACACAAAGCTATATTCCTGATGCTGTTATTCAAAGCACAAAAATTGACTACTTTTATCATTCAATGCTCAGCTTGATGCCAAATATCGCTCCCTCGTCCTGTCAATCTTTCAAGTACTCTATTATGATAAGTATCACAAACATCAGACTATGTGAAATAGCGTAGATCAATAATTTAATGTCCACAAAAGGATAAAGTGGGCATTTGTCCAAGAACTCCATTTAACACCATAGAGGAGGCCTGTGCGCAGTAAACACACAAGAAACCCCTAAGAGCCTGATTTTTTTTTTCTTCCCCCAGAAATGGGACTCTAAATGGAAAATTCAAACTACTATAGGTTTAGAGTGGAATGGTATGAGAAATTTAGTGCATGATAAACTGACATATATATTTTTGTGAAAAAATGGCTTATTCAAAGAGGACACGGACAGTACCATGTAGTTATTCGTTAGCATAATTGCTACTTTTTTTCCACAAGTGTACGTGCTAAGCCTTTTGCCTTTTCAGGTTATTAAAAGAAAGCAGAAACGTGTTTTTCTTAGATTTTCCACTGGCTTGCTTGAGGTTTAAAAAAGTAGGCTGTTTTATAACCGCTATCTACTTTTAATTTCTTCATTGTAAACCACGATACTGATCATATCCCTACTATTCGCTGCAATAACTGATGTTACATGGGTGATCAGTTCTACAAGTTAGCCTTCAAGCCGACGTACCAGGAACCATATTGTACAAAATATTTTAACTTCTTGGCCAACTCTCGCTTTCTACAATAAACCATTTTAAAAACAGGAGATAGGACTCGCAGAGTTTGCACCAGCGCTTAAAAATGATCTTTCCCACTAAACTGGTTCATTCAATTTCGACTTTTATCCTGGTCAGGGTCACAGTGGATCCAGAACCTATCCTGGGGAAAACTGGTTATGAGGAGGGAATACACCATGAATGCCCAGACATGTTTACAGACTTGCAGGCAGTTTTGGGTAGACAATCAGCCATTACCAGCATGTTTGTGGGAAGTCAAAGGAAACTGGAAACAGGAGTGGACAAATCAGTAGCCTGGGTAACCTAGACCAGCAGATTTTGTGTCCTACACTTTTTTTTTTAAATTCTTAGTTGCCCAGTGGACAAGTTGGATTAAACAACCACAAAAAGTGGTTCCCTACCTTTACTTGCAAAACTTGATGCATCTGTTTAATGCTTTTCATTGTGGTGCAACACACCTTGATGCTCAATCAAGGCAGGCTCTGGTTGAAAGTGGAGCCATTTTTGGTAGGTGGATTAGTGAGTGTGTAGAATCAGGAACACGCGGATCGGTGGAACCACTACCAAATCCATGCAAAAAAAAAAAAAAATCAAGTGCAAAGCTTTTATATAATGCGTAATTGGTCTTTTAAGTACGAGTCATCTTGCAGGGAAACATCAAAAGAAAATAGATATTCCATGCAGAGCAAGGACGAAACTTCAGATCTTCTTGTCGAAATGTTAGCCAAAAACTTGCAGACTTTGTTACATATTACATTAATGGCATTTAGCAGATGCTTTTACCCAGAGCGACGTACGACATACCCAGAGCAGCCTGGGGAGCAGTTGGGGGTCAGGTGCCTTGCTCAATGGCACTTCAGCCATTCCTGCTGGTCCAGGGAATCGACCTGGAGACCTTTTGGTCCCAAAGCTGCTTCTCTAACCATTAGGTCATGGCTTCCCCATTGGAGTGTTCACTTGCCTGGTGTGCTAACTGATGAATTTATGATTCGTCTACCACTTGGAGGAAACCCATGAGGGCATGGGGAGAACCTGTGCACAGTAACCCAATCTCAGGACTGAACCCAGGACCTTAGAACTGTGATGCAGCAACACTGTCCTCTGTACCATCATGCTACCCTTTATTTTGTCCAGACCCTGTCTCAAAAGACTTTATTTGATTCAATGATGAAAAGAGCCAATTTATATCCAACACGATCATGTCATGATGATGAAAGTACTGTGCTACACCTGTACTGTAACATCTCCTGTACTGCCACCGTCACTGACATAGCTCATGTAATGGAAATGAATGCATGGTTAAGATTTATTTTATAAATCAATAAACCTAAATCATACTTTTGTAGTAACTATGGTTCAGTTTCAGTGTTGGAGTTCCACTGTGTCTTTGCAATATTCATCAAGAAGTTTAATATTTGCAACATGCTGCTAATAGACGGTGCACGGATTTATTTGTTTCAATCAAAAATCACTATACAGTATGTCACGCTGTATGAAAAGGACAGATGTGAGCACCACGATGAGTAGCCAATCGGGCAAAAGTATAGCAAAATAGATTTAATTGAATTCTGCTGCTGAATACTTGAAGATAACCAGGCTATAGATTATGATGGACACATAATAAACAACATAAAGCAGAATCCAATGATTATAAACAAGCTCTCATTAATTAAACCTAAACGTGCGTTTGGAAAATCCCTTGCCAAAGTTATAAAATATTTTGTCCTGGATAACATTTGTCCTAGATAGCACCTTCAGGAACATCTTGCGTTATGGAAGTCCGTTATTTGGGAAAGACCACAGAGGCGGAAGAATTCGGTTTTGCATTGTGCAACAAAATTGAAATGGTTTCAAAAATAATCTGCATCAGTTACATGGAAAGGACCAGAATGGATGGTTAACTGTCTTTACGCTGCCTTTCTTCTACAAATTCTTCTAAATATATTCATGTAAATAGTACAGAATGACACCAATAGAGTGGACGACACTGCCACCTGATCACTTTCACAGCACGCCACGCGCCTAGTCACTAGAAAAGCTATCAGACTTCAATAATAAGCCACTTTTGGTACAATTGCAAAGTCAATATCAAACAAGTTCAAGGTTTTTTTTTTTTCCCCCCCTCCCTATAAATTAGGGGTGTCCAACTCAACTGGTTAAAAGGCCGGCGTACAGTTTGGTTGTTATTTACCTGCTCAAAGACACTGGATGAAAGTCTTTTTACTATGACTATTGTGTTGGTGCAGGAAAATGACCAAACTGTGCTGAAATCCAGCCTTCCAGGACTTGAATTGGACGCCTCCGTTATAAATAACAAAACATTTTCTTACCAGAAAATAACAAAGATAGAGCTAAAACTTTTAGCTGGACAAAGACATCAAAGAACACTTGCTAATAATAACAAACGATATAGCTTATGCGGATTGTTTCGGCAATTATGACCAGTCCATCCACAGTATTAAGCTCTAGAATGTCGAACAAAACTAAACCACTCGATACTTCACGTTTGCCAAGGAACTTCTACATCAAACCATTTTGAAAAACACATAAAACATAAGTCAGTCAAACAAAGAAGGAGTTTGCTATATTCTATGGACAGGCTCCCTCGTAACAAACATGATATAACTCGTCTATGAAAGGTGAACATCACCCTCGGAGACAGTTACCGGATTTCTCCTTTTCCATGCATAAATACGGTAGTTTATTGCCTCTCCTTGTCATATTCATCAGAATATAACTTGTAAACATCATTCCACAAATGGAATTAAACAAAACAGGGCACAAAAAAAAAAACTAACAGCTGTTTTTGGGGGGTTTTTTGTTTTGTTTTTTCTGATGTGTTGGCATGGCATGGAACACCAAACTTTCATCGATAAAGGAATAGTTTTGGGGGAAAATTCAAATTGATACAAATGCTCTGCCTATAGAACATGGCTTATCAGCCAGAACACATCTGTTGTCCACATGTTTTTGAAGCTTTTCTGGTTTTGCACTAAAGCCAATCTCACAAGTAACAGACTAACCTCTAGTCTGTTTTGTAATCTATGCATCATACAAACTGCAGGGCAAAACCTGGCCTCCAACCAGATCAATCTGCAATTTAAGGCTTTTTGAGATTACTTTTGTTCAACATTGTATTTATAAAATAACAGCTATAGAAAATCTCTATAAAGGAACACTGCATTGTGTAGCCATTTTAAACCCACTGATTTAATGTAGACCTATAAAATCCTGAAGTGACTCATGTACAGTGGATATAAAGTGTACACACCCTGTTAAAATTTTTTTTTTTACATCAGAAAAACATGAGACCACGATAAATAATTTCAAAACTTTTCCTACCTTTGATGTGATCTATAACCTGTACAATTCAACTGAAAAACAAACGAATCTGTTGGGGAGGGGAATGAATAATTTAAAAAAAAAAAAAACACCATACAGTAGGGCGGCACGGTGGTGTAGTGGTTAGCGCTGTCGCCTCACAGCAAGAAGGTCCGGGTTCGAGCCCCGTGGCTGGCGAGGGCCTTTCTGTGCGGAGTTTGCATGTTCTCCTCGTGTCTGCGTGGGTTTCCTCCGGGTGCTCCGGTTTCCCCCACAGTCCAAAGCAGGGGTGTCCAAACTGATCCATAAAGGGCCGTGTGGCTGCAGGTTTTCATTCCAGCCATGCAGCAGCACACCTGATTTGGCTTATTCAATCAACTGACACACCCACCCTTTAATCAAGGGTGGGTGTGGCTGCAAGTATTTGACTGTGTGAAGACAGTTCAGTTGATTGAATGAGCCAAGTCAAGTGTGCTGCTGCATGGCTGGAATGAAAACCTGCAGCCACACGGCCCTTTATGGATCAGTTTGGACACCCCTGGTCCAAAGACATGCAGGTTAGGTTAACTGGTGACTCTAAATTGACTGTAGGTGTGAATGTGAGTGTGAATGGTTGTCTGTGTCTATGTGTCAGCCCTGTGATGACCTGGCGACTTGTCCAGGGTGTACCCCGCCTTTCGCCCGTAGTCAGCTGGGATAGGCTCCAGCTTGCCTGTGACCCTGTCGAACAGGATAAAGCGGCTAGAGATAATGAGATGAGAAAACATACAATAAGCTGGTTGCAGAAGTGCGCACACCCTTAAACTAATACTTTGTTGAAGCACCTTTTGATTTAAATTACAGCATTCAGTCTTTTTGGGTTCACACCTGCCATCAATTAAAACGACTGACTCTGATTAACCCCCCAAAAAGTTCAGACATTTACTCAGTTGCATCCTCCAGCAAAAGCCAGGGTTCACAGAGAGCTTACAAAGCATCAAAGGGATCTCACTGTTGAAAGGTATCAGTCAGGAGAAGGGTGCAAAAACATTTCCACAGCATTAGATATACCATGGAGCACAGTGAAGACAGTCATCAAGAAGTGGAGAAAATACGGGACAACAGTGACATTACAGAGAACTGGACGTCCCTCCAAAATCGATGACGAGACGAAAACTGGTCAGGGAGGCTGCCGAGAGGCCTACAGCAACACTGAAGGAGCTGCAGGAATTTCTGACAAGTACTGGTTGTGTACATGTGACTAGGGATGTCCCGATCCGATCACGTGATCGGAAATCGGGCCCGATCACATGGTTTCAGACTCGATCGGAATCGGGCATTGCCTCCCGATCAGAGATCGGATATATATCTATGTAATATATTCTCATTTTTAACACATCAATAGCTATGCGTTGGCACAGAGTGAGACCAGACCTCTTGTCTCAACACAGCAACATCAACGCGTGCAGCATGACATCACTTTGTAGCGGAGACGCTATTGGTTATTGGCTGCCTGTTGCCGGCGAAGTTGAACACGGAAGCAGTTCGAAGCGGAAAGCAAAGCATGAGATCTTTTTTTTTTTTCGTTGGATGACAAAAGAAACGGGCTCAAACCTGAAAGGGTAGAAATGCTTGTTTTCATCAAGAAAAACGTTCATTTCCTTAATTGAAATTACTGTACACCACTGTGAGATGCGTTCTTAAAAGCAAATTACTGGCACTGTGGCACTTTATTTTTTTTTATTTGTTTACATTCCTGCCAGGTATTTTAAGGTTATTTTTTTAAATTTGTTATTTATTGTTCAAACTGCCTCACGTAAGTGCTCTGTTTGCTAACGGAGTTGTTGGATGTTAAAATAAGGTGTTAAATAAAAAATGAGGAACATCCTGGATCCGTTTCTTTCCTCGTCTTTATTTTTTATGGATTATAAGAAGTATCGGATCGGGACTCGGTATCGGCAGATACTCAAAATCAAATGATCGGTATCGGATCGGAGGGCAAAAAAACCTGATCGGGACATCCCTACATGTGACCACAATCTCCTGTATTCTTCATGTGTCTGGACTACGGGGTAGGGTCACAAGGCAGAAGCCTTTTTCTTACAAAGAAAAAAAAACATCCAGGCCTGGCTAAATTTTGCAAAAATAAAAAAAATACATCAACTCTCCCAAAAGCATGTGGGAAAATGTTATAGTCTGATGAAACCAAGGTTGAACATTTTGGCCACAATTCCAAAAGGTATGTTTGGTACAAAAACAAACACTGTACATCACCAAAAGAACACCATAACCACGGTGAAGCATAGTGGTGGCAGCATCATGTTTTGAGGTTTTTCTTCAGCTGGAACAGGGACTTTAGTCAAGGTGGAGGGAATTATGAACAGTTCTAAATACCAGGCAATTTTGGTCCAAAATCTTCAGGTGTCTGCTCGAAAGCTGAAGATGAAGAGGAATTTCATCTTTCAGCATGACAATGATCCCAAAAAAAGTTTTGGAACGGCCCAGCCAGAGCCCAGACCTAAATCCAATTGAAAATCTGTGGGGTGACCTGAAGAGGGCTGTGCACAAGAGACGCCCTCGCAATCTGACAGATTTGGAGCGCTTTTGTAAAGAAGAGTAGGCAAATATTGCAAGTCTAGATGTGGCAGGCTGATGGACTCCGACCAAAAAAGACTGAATGCTGTAATTAAATCAAAAGAAAGAAAGCACAACAACTTTATTCATCATACACTTGTGAAATTTCCTCTCTGCTTTCAACCCATCTGAAGCAGTGAACACACACATGCGCGCACACACACACGAGCAATGAGCACATACACATACCCAGAGCAGTGGGCAGCCATGCTAACAGTGCCCAGGGAGCAGTTGGGAGTTCGGTGCCTCGCTCAAGGGCACCTCAGCCCAAGGCCGTCCCATATTAACCTAATCGCATGTCTTTGGACTGTGGGGGAAACCGGAGCACCCGGAGGAAACCCATGCAGACACGGGGAGAACATGCAAACTCCACACAGAAAGGCCCTCGCCGGCTGCTGGGTTCGAACCCAAAACCTTCTTGCTGTGAGGCGACCGTGCCGCCCAAGGTGCTTCAAAAAAGTATTAGTTTAAGGGTGTGCACTTTTTAAACTTATTGTATTTTTTCCCCCTAACAGATTTGTTTGTTTTTTCAATTGAATTGTACAGGTTATAGGTCGGGCGGCACGGTGGTGTACTGGTTAGCGCTGTCACCTCACAGCAAGAAGGTCCGGGTTCGAGCCCCGTGGCCGGCGAGGGCCTTTCTGTGCGGAGTTTGCATGTTCTCCCCGTGTCCGCGTGGGTTTCCTCCGGGTGCTCCGGTTTCCCCCACAGTCCAAAGACATGCAGGTTAGGTTAACTGGTGACTCTAAATTGACCGTAGGTGTGAATGTGAGTGTGAATGGTTGTCTGTGTCTATGTGTCAGCCCTGTGATGACCTGGCGACTTGTCCAGGGTGTACCCCGCCTTTCGCCCGTAGTCAGCTGGGATAGGCTCCAGCTTGCCTGCGACCCTGTAGAAGGATAAAGCGGCTACAGATAATGAGATGAGGTTATAGGTCACATTAAAGGTGGGAAAAGTTTTGAAAATTTATTCATCGTGGGTTTTTTTTACATCAGAAAAACTTATCGTTTTAATGGGGTGTGTACACTTTTTATATCCACTGTATACTATAACCATTTCTGCACAGTTACAGATGGCATTATTTTAAACTGACTGTTTCAGACAAGTGTGTAATAATTCCAGCATGGAGTGTGCATGATGCAAATGGGTGGTCATAGACTCCCATTACTTGGTACTTGGGTAGCACCTGAACAAAAATAAAAAAAAGCAATATTTGGATACCAAGCGTGTCTTAGCTGATCAGCTATGTCTCCAGTAAGTGGAAAATTTGTAAAAATTGGATATTTCCCCCAACACCGTTTTCAAGCCAAAAATGAGAGTTTGTGGTTTTCATCCTATTGCACTGACTGAGTGTCAAAGAGCTAGCATTAACATCATTACAGAGAATACATGCAAAGCTAACCAACCTACCGTTTTCTTCCCAATTTCCCAGCCAGCCTATAATCGGAATAGTACATTTCTAGATTAATATAGAACTCCTTCATTTGGCTTTGAAAATGGCATCAATTTTAGCAGAGCTGTTTAATGTACAGTTATAAAAGGAAGTTCAACTGAAAATACTTCGCCACCAAAAAGTCAATACTAATTGCAGTTTAGTATTTGAATTTCACCCACGATCAAATCAAGGCTTGACTCAGCAACTGCAATGTTTTTGAAAACTACTTTTAACCCCCATAATTGGCTCATTAAGGTGTTTTTATTAATGCTGACACTTTGTCATGAATTGATTTATCATCATCACTTGCAAGACCATGATGGCCTTTCCGGCCCATCCGAGACATGGTCAGTGGATGATATCAAGCACAGGAATCTGAAAAATTAAAACAAAAAAATGTTCATCTAGTATTTTCCCTATTATACCAAGGAAATACCAGGTTGCTAAATATCAGTAAACAAAACTCTCAGTGCAATGTCGCGAATATGGTGCAAACCAAATTCAGTGGTAACTGTCTTGGACTGCATTGTTCCCCTGAACACGTGTTTAACATGTGCCACGTTTTCTTGCCCTTTCACACCTAATTTTGGCCAATTGAGAACGTGCTAGGACAGAATCAGGTTTGTCAGGGGTACGTACTGGGACGGTCGCTGAAATAAATCCGCTAAAATACACTCACCGGCTACTTTAATAGGAACCTGTTCTTGTTTCTAAGATTCCTGTTCTTGGTTGGCAGGAGTGGAACCCAACGTGGTCTTCTGCTGTTGTAGAAGATGCTTTTCTACTCACCACGATTGTAAAGAGTTGCTATATCCTTCCTGGCAGCTCGACCAATCTGGCCGTTTTCCTCTGACCTCTCAACAACAAGGCGTTCGTTTCCACCCACAGACCTGTCGCTCACTCAGTGTCTCTTTTTTACCCCCCCCCCCCCCACACACACACACCATTCTGTGTAAAGACTGTGTGTGAAAACCCCAGGAGATCAGCAGAGTCTGAAATACTCGAACCAGTCCATCCGGCTCAACCCAACACCCATGCCACAGTGAAAGTCACACTTTTGAGATCACAAATTTCCCCCATTCTGATGTTTGAAGTGAACATCATTAACTGAAGCTCTTGATTCGTACCTGCAGGATTTGATGCATTGTGCTGCTGTCCAGGGATCAGCCGATTAGATAACTGCGCAAAACAGCAGGTGTATGGGTGTTCCTATTAAAGAGGCTGGTGAGTGTATACAAATTATCATCTAGTAAGATGTGTTTTGCTTATAATTTGTGAAGGCGCTGACAGTGTACGTGGTTTTATTGAAATATGTAGACATGTTGGCTCTGCCTTTTGTGTTATTTTTGCATTATAGGCTAACAGTCCCTACTATGGTGCATAAAAGGTTGTGCTAAATCTGGGAATGTACAGTAGAACACTTGAGGTTAATGGCAAAAAACACAGTTATGCAAAATCAAAAAGGCCTTAATGGAGGTTAACGACCAAAACTCGCCATACATGCCATCGTAATAAGCACACTGCGAGGCAGAGCATATTTAACTGCTGTATCGTTTAAAGCAGATGTTTCAGATCTGTGCTTGATGATGATTCACTGACCAAGGCATTGTGCATTACGAGCGTGCCTCCGTTTTGGACTTGACGATGGTGATGACACTCGTGGCGGCCACCTTGCCTG
This sequence comes from Neoarius graeffei, assembly GCF_027579695.1. Lineage (NCBI taxonomy): Eukaryota > Metazoa > Chordata > Actinopteri > Siluriformes > Ariidae > Neoarius > Neoarius graeffei. The sequence goes on from NC_083588.1 coordinate 16,855,787, forward strand.
GTACGATGATTGGCGTGATTGCGCCCCTGGCAGCTGGTACAGGGCTGCGTGCCACAGTCCTGGCGAAGCTTTGCAGCGCCTCATACTTGGAGCGCAACACGTCTAGCTCTACCTTCATGCTGGCGTTCTCAGAAGCGAGTTTCTCCACCTCTTGCTGCAGCTCAGCTTTTTGCTTCTCCAGTTCTTCCTTCTGCGTGACGCGCTTGACGCGACAGCTGGCGGCATAGCCACGGTTTTTTAGCGTGCGCCGTCGCTGCTTTAGTTGTGCAATCTCCTCCTTGGATAGGCCGCGCAGGTGTTGGTTCAGCTCACGCACTGACATCGACACTAGCTCGTCGTCCGTAAGGCTCGTGCCATTCTCGCCTGGCTCCCGCTTCACCTTAAGAGAGGCGAGAGGAGAAAGAAAAAGTCCAAATGTGTAACGTGGGAGAAACGGAAAACCTGACAAATCAAATGGAACCGCAAACCACAGAACATAAAGCTATTGACACTTGCCTTCAGGGCTTTGTTTCCCTTACTTGTAGTAGTCATGCCACGAGAGCCACACTTGACTATCCTGGAAGACTGTCTGCTGGGACAAAGAAGAGAATGCAAAACATTTAAATGAAAGGTGATTTATTTATGGTCTTTACACATCCACTTTTATTCCAGTGTAATGAAAGACACTAGATCACTCATTGTGGTTGTAAAATCCTAGCTGCCATTTGCATTCAACCAAACATGCGTGCAGAATAGAAACAGGATGCAATTTTTAAATATTAATACGTGAAGTGTCAGGCCATTTGGGATGCCTCAATTAAGTGACGCGTCGTTCTGCGTTTTTATAGATATTACTTTTACTGTTATTCAAAATGTTATTTACTCATGATGTTATTTGAAAAAAAGAGCAAAAATCACCAAGCATGCAGGACCTCTGACGGCGTATTTGCTCTTGACAGATGAAATAAATAGCGAGTTCAGCTTTCCATAGACTCTGGGAACAGTGCTGCATTGAAAAAGCCACGTAAAAACAAATAAATACACTTTTTTTTTGTACAAAATCAACTCGCTGACATTTGGCAAAGCATTTCTGGTAGGTTAGTGCAAAGCCAAGTTACACAGAAACTCGCTACAGAGCCACACATGGCGGAATCAGTGATGCTTCTGAAGTCAAATTCAATGTGGCATCAGCATCAAAATAAAGCTGAACATAGAGGATGCCTTTCACTGGGGCTGGTTAGGCCAGTGTGAGACAGCTTCAGGCGTGAAGAATCACCATTTCATTTGTAACCATCTGAAACAGATCGGGCATTATTAATCATTTTATATTTCATTTCAATATGAGGGTTCTGCATCAGTGATGGTCTATCAAATGTTTGAGCGTCCTGTGGGTGTTTTTGTCTTACCTGGTATTAGAGCTCTCTCAGTATTCTGTGTATGCATGTTTGAGAGAGCTTATCTAATGGACTGTTTTTTTGTGTGCGCGCGCACGTTGTATTGGATGGAGCTGATACAGCTGGGTCACAGCAGGAGTAGAATCACACAGGCCAAACCAGCAGTTTTGGCACCATGACGCACGTTCGTTTTATCTTTTTACCCTTGTGAGGACCTCCCACTGACAATTATTAATGTGGCTAATTATTGCTATGCTACACCTAAACATATTCCTTACATTAACCTAAGGAACCAAAATTAAACCTTTTTTTTTTTTTTTTTTTTAAATAAAGCAGTTTTCCTCAAGGAGACCAACCAAATGACCCTACAAGGTCAACTCTAACATGTATTCGTATCCTTGTGGGGACGTTTGGTCCCTACGAAGATATTAAAAACACCCCATCCCCTCCCCCCACACAACACGGGTATGCTGGCTCAGCATCCTCATACCATTGCACTAGCTGCCAAACGCACGGTCACCAGCAGTTCACTGCTGGACTCCATCCATCCCACTGCACCTGTGGGTATCCGACTGTGCCTTTTTCACACGCCCTGCATGTGCAACCGTGGACAGACAAGTATATAGAGGACAATTGTAAAACTGGATAAGCAAGCGGATCTTCCTTTTAGTACTAGCGGTATAAAAAAAAGAGAGGCGAGGACTCTAGGTCACTCACGCTACACAGTACTTCCCTAATGTAATGCAATAAAAGGTTGCCCCAGGGATGACCTGGACTCGGTTGCTCTCAACAAAGAAGCATAGACATGGTGTTCACCACAGCCAGACAGGAGGATACAGCAACTATTTAACCTAATTATAGCACAGAGAAAGAATATAAAGATGCTGTATATTGAAGAAAGAAGCACCATCAGGATAAGTAAAAGGTCTTTTATAAGGTGATGAGGCCATAAAATGGGTCAGTTCCTGTGGCATACTGTATGCAATATCAGTTATGTTCATGGGTGCTGTAAGGCAGATTATAATTAACTTATAGCTCTCTTATGACCGTTAATGCGATGACATTTTACAACTGATGACTTTGATTGCTGCTCCAATGCACATCTCATTCCAGCGTTTTAGTTGGAATAACAGTGACACAGCGGTGCAGTGATTAACACTGGGAAGAAGGCAGTGTTGTAGTCGAGTCACTAAACCTCAAGCAGGGCTCTACGTTAACTTTGAGACATGGTTGCCCTTTGTAGAAATCTGGTTGCCCGAACTCAGAACATGGTTGCCCAAATATTACATATTTTTTTATTTATTATTCAACCTTCTCAGACGCTGTCTGTATCAACAAGCATTGACACTAGCGCCCTGTGCGAGTAATTAGTCATGTAGTGAAGGACATACCAATATTCAGTCCCCCCAGGATTCCGCGGGCCTTTTTTGTGATTATTGCGGGCTAAAATGGCTGATGTTGCGGTGGGTTTTCCAAAAAATTGTGATGAAAGTTGTGGTGTTTTTGAGGTTTTTGTTGCGATTACATTGCGGGAGGAAGTGAAAGTTGCGAGAAATTGTTGCGATTTTCTCTTTTTGTGATTAAAATTGAGTGATATGTTAAATATTAAGTTATTACTGAAAAACTATTGATTAAAAAAACAAAGACACTGAGAAATGGTCCTATAAACAACTTTACCAATATAAAAGATTACCAGGACTACAAAAATGCAGAAAAATAGGCTTTACTTATCCAAATGCACCTCAGCTTTCATGTAAGAAAAAAAACAAAAACCTTAATACTAGTACTGTGTGCAGGCAGTCTCTCCTGAAGACTAAATTAAACAATAATTATAAACTAATAAAATAAATGGCTCAGGCTTCATAGAAGAAAAAAAAAAAAAACTATTTGAACAGAATCTCACAGTATGATGCTGAAGCTGCCTAAACAATGGAAAATAAAATACCATTTTGGCAAAAATGTTGGCATCCATTAATTTCTTGTATTAAGTAAAAAAATAATGTAAAGTGCGCACAGTCCTTCACTGTAAACATAACACACTTTCAGTAACAGAATTTAAGCCTATTTAAACACTGACTCGCACATGCAGCGTTGCCAGATACTGCTGACGTTTTCCAGCCCAAAATATGTTCAAAACCCACCAAAATGCACTTAAAACTGCCCAATCTGGCAACACTGCGCACATGCTGCTTCTCTTGAACGTATACACGGAAGTAAGGCGGAAGGTAGTTTGTTGATGTCACCTCAAGACGACGCCAACGATTGGTCAAATTTGCGGGAACGTTGCGGTGATTGGATATAATTGCAACACCGTCCTGAATTTGCGGGGATTGGTTGAATTTGCAAATTGCAACATCGCGAAATCCTGGAGGGTCTGAATAGAACACTGAATATGCACTACGCGATAATTATTAGCAATGGGAAACTGCATTGCGAGCCCGCGATGTGGAAATGTGAATTCCGCTAGTTGTTGAACATCCCGTAATAACATGGACGCGGTCTTTCCGAGTCAAACAATCGCAAATCGTGATGGAATTTCATCATAATATGAATGAATAAACATCGTTTTTCACGCAAGTTGACATATTTGGGTAGTTGCCCGATCAGGCAAGCATTTGTGAGAGTCTGGTTGTCCGAGTCTATTGAATGGTTGCCCCGGGCAATCGGGCTACTGTTAATGTCGAGCCCAGTCTCGAGTCCCCAGTGTTCAAGTCCAAGTCATTCAAAAAAAAATTTCGAGTCAAGTCCGAGAACAAGACTCCAACCGTACCGTTTGACGGTGGCTGTTTCAGCGCCATTACCGTTAGTTTGTTCCTGAACACAACATATTAACAGGTGAATGTGCCTTCTCTTTATCAGCGAGTGCGAAGTATTCTGTCAGAGATGGTTGGGAGACGGATGTAAGTGCAGAAGGTGTGTTTTATTAATACAAGTGAAGACAGGTAAACAATCCAGAACGGCAGGCAAAGTTGTGAAACAGGCGATAGGTCGAGCGAGGCACAAACGGGCTATTGTAGACTCGGAAGAATCAAAGACGAGAAACAGGAAATCAGGGATCAGGAAACCAAACAAGGAAATAAGGCTCAGTAATGTCAGCAATGCAACTCAATACTTTGCAAAGTAAGTGTGTTTTTCAGTTTTTATATAGGCGCGCTGATTACACTTTAATCCTGTGCAGGTGCGAGTTGTTTATGGTGTGCCAGTGTGCGCTGTCTGGAGCGCGCCCGAGAGTCTATCTGATGCACACGCCGAGGCACGCAGGTGTGACGCTCTCTTGCGCGAAATTAGTACAAAATTAAATGTAGATATAAATATCTTATACCAAATTATTATGGCATGTTATAAAAAATAAAGAAATCAGTGTCCTCATCTCCAACTTACGAATCCGAATGCATTTAACACACAAGTCCAAGTCGAGTCACGAATCCTTAAAATTAGGGCACAAGTCAGACTCGAGTCAGAGTCCTGGACTCAAGTACTACAAGCCTGGAAGAAGGTTCTGGGTTTGAATGTTGCTGCTGAAGGGCCTTTCTGTGTGGAGTCTACATGTTCTCCCTGTGCCTGCGTGGGTTTCCTCACACAGTCCAAACACATGTGGAGTGGGTCAACTGTCCACTCTAAATCACCCATAGGTACGAGCGAGTGTGAATGGTGGTTCGTCTCTGCATCAGCCCTGGCATCCTACCCAGGGTATACCCCACCTCTCACCCGAAGTCAGTTGGGATTGGCTCTGGCTTTCCTGTAACCCTGACTGATGAGCGATAAAAAAGAAAAGCTGGTTCAAATATCTTGTACTGCCAGAACTTGTCCATCTTCGGCCGTAAATATGCTAAATCAGTCTGTGGTGAGAGAGTTACATTTAGCCACCAATGCCGATTTTTGTCTGTGACATTATCATAATGAAAATCATGCAGTGTAAAGCAGGCTTAACTAACCTGTAGACTGTTAAGTCAGTCAGGCGTAAAAACTTTGGTCGTGTAGTCTAGGATAAAACAAAACTGGACACAGTCAGGGTGGCACAGTGTAGAATTTTGCATGTTCTGCCCATGTCTGTGGATTTCCTCTGGTTTCTTCCCACTTGCGCCTAGCTGTGAATGAACTTGTGAATGAGTGTGCGTGTGTGTGTGTGTGTGTGTGAGAGAGAGAGAATGGTGTCCTGCACTAGACTGGCATTCCATTCAAGGTGTATTCGCGCCTCATGGCCAGTGTTCTTCGTATAGACTCTGGACCCACCAAGACTCTGACCAGGATAAAGCGGTTATTAAATGTGAGTGAATGGGGTGAGCGTAGACACAGCCAGTTACATAAGCAAAAAGTAGGCATAGATGTCTGAATCATTTGCAACAACAGTAAGATAAGACACGTCTAAATCTCATGTACTCAAGCTACCCTGGAATAAAATGCATTTTATTAGCCGTTCCTACAAATCACTGGTCTGTACACTCACCGGGAACTTGTTTTGGATTCTAAGGTTCCTGTTCTTATCGCATCGCTCCTGTGGAGGACGGCCCTATGAGGACAGTTGAGGGTTACACCTGGAGGACGCTCTGGACTCTTACAGTAATGCTTTTATGGCTGAGGACTACAGTTGACTTGCTAACTTTAGGACTGCAGTTGTCATGAACAGTTTTGCACTCAAGTTTCCATCAATGAAGAGTTACAACATCAACGAAACTGACTTCATGTTAAAACTGTTATTATAGTCATGCTGTCTGTTGTTGCCCAAATGAGGATGGGTTCCCTTTTGAGTCTGGTTCCTCTTGAGGTTTCTTCCTCATGTCGTCTGAGGGAGTTTTTCCTTGCCACCGTCGCCACAGGCTTGCTCATTGGGAATAGATTAGGGACAAAATTAGCTCATGTTTTAAGTCGTTCAAATTCTGTAAAGCTGCTTTGCGACAATTTTTATTGTTAAAAGCGCTATACAAATAAACTTGACTTGGCTGGCAGGAGTGTGGTCTTCTGCTGTCGCATGCTGAGATGCTTTTCTGCTCACCATGGTTGTAAAGAGTTGCTATGAGGGTGCTATATCCTTCCTGGCAGCTCGAACCAATCTGGCCATTTTCCTCTGACCTCTCTGATCAACAAGGTGTTTCCACTTACAGAACTGTCGCTCACTCAGTGTTTGTTTTTTGTTTTTCGCACCATTTTGTGTAAACTAGAGACGGTTGTGTGTGTGAGAACCCCAGGAGATCAGCAGTTTCTGAAATACTCAAACCAGTCCAACACTCATGCCGCAGTAAAAGAGATCCCTTTTTCCCATTCTGATGTTTGAAGTAAACATTAACTGAAGCTCTTGATTTGTATCTGCATGATTTTATGCATCGTACTGCTGTCCAGGGATTGGCTGATTTAGATAACTGCATAAAACAGCAGGTGGATGAGTGTTTCTAATAAAGTGGCCGGTGAGTATGTATTGCCACTTATCCAAAGGAACGGCTCATACGCTTCATGTATCTTCAGACTTGACTTTAGAAATGCTGGTGTAAATCCAGTGCATGGAATGATGCATGCCGAACCGCGCGGCCTGCTGCAAACATCTGTCTTATTTGTCCTATCTACATTATGTCTTCAGAAAAACCCTGGACACCACCATTTCACATTTCAGTATTCTGGAAACAATGGTAAATAAATAAAGACTGAAGTGGGGATACAGGCGGCATGGTGGTGTAGTGGTTAGCACTGTCACCTCACAGCAAGAAGGTTCTGGGTTCGAGCCCAGTGGCTGACGCGGGCCTTTCTGTGTGGAGTTTGCATGTTCTTCCCATGTCTGCGTGGGTTTCCTCCACAGTCCAAAGACGGACAGGTTAGGCTAATTGGTGACTCTAAATGGACGATGAGCGTGAATGGTTGGTTGCCTCTGTGTCAGCCCTGCGATGATCTGGCGACTTGTCCAGGGTGTACCCTGCCTCTCGCTCACAGTCAGCCGGAATAGGCTCCAGCTTGCCTCCCTGAACAGGAGTTGTGGTTACAGATAATGGATGGATGAAGTGAGGACATACACCACTAAGATTTTTTTTTTTTTATTTAAGGGATGTACTGATCCAATATTGATAATCCATACCAGGACCTATACTTCCCTGACTCAGCACAGATCATGGAGTGAACACAAGATACCACTTATGTTAAAGTGTGGCATTATTACACTTCTGATGTTTTGCAGAATCTCATCTCATCTCATTATCTGTAGCCGCTTTATCCTGTTCTACAGGGTCGCAGGCAAGCTGGAGCCTATCCCAGCTGACTACGGGCGAAAGGCAGGGTACACCCTGGACAAGTCGCCAGGTCATCGCAGGGCTGACACATAGACACAGACAACCATTCACACTCACATTCACACCTACGGTCAATTTAGAGTCACCAGTTAACCTAACCTGCATGTCTTTGGACTGTGGGGGAAACCGGAGCACCCGGAGGAAACCCACGCGGACACGGGGAGAACATGCAAACTCCGCACAGAAAGGCCCTCGCCGGCCCCGGGGCTCGAACCCGGACCTTCTTGCTGTGAGGCGACAGCGCTAACCACTACACCACCATCTCCAACTCAATTCCAGCAGGTAATTTCTCCTTCTTTGAAATGACTGAGAAAGAAATCTTCATATAGCATGCTTCTCTGGAATTGGGCCTGCAAAACACCCATCCTAATAGGCAGTCTAAAATAGTGAATAGTAAATCAATTCAAGGGCAATTTTTTTTCCCGGATGGATTTGTTGTTTGGAAGACAATTTATTTCTGCAGTTTTTAACTAAACAGAAAACATGCATTTGTTTGTTTACATTGTTACCCTGGACAGTTGACGATTGGAAAAAGACCAGGCAATGTTTTGCCACTGCCCAATTTTCACTCGTTCCATTTCAGTGAGCCTGTACTCACTGTAGCCTCAGAGTCCTGTTCTTGGCAGACAGCAGCTGAACTTGATGTGGTCTTTGGCTGTTGTAGCCCATTTGCCTCAAGGTTCGATGTGTTGGGTGCTCGGAGATGCTTTTCTGCTTATCATGGTTGTAAAGCGTGGTTAGTTAGTTACTATAGCCTTCCTAGCAGGTAGAATGGTGTGGTCATTCTAGTCGTTTCTGAAATACTCAAACCTGTAGCACTAAAACCCATGCCACAATCTCAGTCACTAAGATCACGTTTTCGCCGTTCTCATGTTTAATGTGAAAATGAAGCTTGTGACCTGCAGCTATATGATTTTAGGCATTGTGCTGCTGCCACATGATTGGCTGATTTTTATAATAATTTGTGGGTGGCACGGTGGTGTAGTGGTTAGCACTGTCGCCTCACAGCAAAAAGGTTCTGGGTTCGAGCCCAGCAGCCGACGGGGGGGCCTTTCTATGTGGAGTTTGCATGTTCTCCCTGCATGTGTGGGTTTCCTCCACGGTTCAAAGATATGCGGTTAGGTTAATATGGGATGACCTTGGGCTGAAGTGCCTTTGAGTGAGGCACCTAATCCCCAAACTGCTCCCGGTATATTATCACTGCTTCAGAGGGGTTAAATGCAGAGCATGGATTTCACTGTGCTTGAGTGTGCGTGTGAAAAAGCAGTTTTACAGGTCTTCTTGATACAGTGGCTGGTGAGGGTATCTTGCGCTACGTTCACACTGCAAGGCTTAATGCTCAATTCTGATTTTTTTGTGAAATCCGATTTTTTTGTGAGGTCGTTCACATTAATAAATATATGCGACTTGTGTGTGATCCTCAGTATGAACGAAAAGCGACCCAAAAGTGTTCCGCATGCGCATTGCAGGATACGACGACGTCACACGCAGTGAGCATGGTCAGTGTTTACGGAAGTAAAACCGCCCGGTTGCGGTATGACCCATCCAATCTAGCTTGAATAGCTGTATCCCCCCAAATGGAAATCAGCTCCCTAACCTCTGCATCCTTCCATTGAGAAGATTCAGAACCTTCACAGCCCGAAGCGTCCCTCGCATTGATGTCATGCGCAGGGGCGCAGATACGGTTTTTGAACTGGGGGGGGGGGGGGGGGGGGACAAAGCTGCCAGCAAACCAACCCCAACGCCTGTCAAACTTGTTGTGGGTTACCATAGCAACCAAGCTCGAGCTCGCAACCTGTGCAGTCTGCGCAGCTCAACCAACCGAATATCAGTCTTTGTTTTGTTTTATGTGAGTTGTTGCAACTATGTATACACTGCCGTGCACCTCAATAAACCGAATGGTAATTAGTCTTTTGATTTTTCCGTGAGGTTTGCCTTATGCAAAGTGGGGGGGACCGAACGAAGTGAATTTAAATCTGGGTGGGACGAGTCCCACCCTCTATCTGCGCCCGTGATTATGCGCCATGTTGTTGTAACATTTTTGAGAGACCCGCCGCCTACTTCAGCGCAGAATAGTGACATTTGTGGCTTGTTGATGACGTGTAAGTCGGATGAATGCGACCTGGCGGTTCAGACTAAAGTCACATATGAAAAGAGCGGATAGGAATCGGAATTAGGACCACATATCCAAACGGCCTGGGTCGGATTTGAAAAAAATCGGATCTGTGTCGTTCATATTGTCAATAAAAGATCGGATACAGGTCACATATGGGCGAAAAGATCGGATTTGAGTCACTTCAGCCTGCAGTGTGAACGTAGCCTTGGTCAACTTTTAGTCCGAGTAAAGAGAACTCCAAATGCACCAATTTTTTTTCTTCCCCTTTCTGTTTTCAATACAATACCGAAATTAAAGATTCGACAATGCGTCGATGCTGATCTTGGTCCGGTACTAAAATATTTGACAAGTTTCTGTTGCCAAGTGATGCAAAAGCACAATGGTGTCAGAATTTCTGTCCTGTCTCAATGCAAGATCAGTGCCGAGATGGTCAACATCAAAATGACTGGTACATCCCATTATTAAAAAAAAAAAAAAAAAAAAAAAAAAAAAAAGGCATTTTATTTCAAAACAAAGTCCAAGAAAAGAGCTTTTCTCCATCCAGTCAAAGTTGAAGAGGCGAACTGCTTTCTCTTACCCCAGAGAAGAACGCATGCATTGCCTCCTCTAAGTGTTTTTCTCTCATTTGTGGCTGCTCAGTTAAGGGTGCAGGGGCTCAGGAGGCCAGTGCTGAGGGGTTTGGGGAGGTGAAGCCACTATCTTTTGCAGGCGCAAGCTGAATTTTTATGAATCACCAGGAAGAACGCTGACAAATCAGGGCTGATTACTTGCAGAGGAGAGACATCACACCCACAGGAAAATACAAAGCGCTGAGTGAGGTTGTTGAGGGGAGAGAGAGAGAGAGAGAGAGAGAGAGAGAAGCAGCCTTGTGAAAAATGCACCCTCAACACATTTGGAGGTGCTCAGAAAGAGGAGGGGAGGAAAAACCCTGATCTCAGCAAGGACCACAACCAAGGCACCAATTAAAGAGCTGTGAAGTTCAACTAACATGACCAGAGCCATCATTTTCCTACTTTCAGATTCTTTCACAGTAAATCCCTGAGACTATTCAGGACTGTTGAAGTTTAAAGATAGAAATAAGGATCATGAAACTGTAAATGTAGGTGGGGTTTACATTAGACCGTATCAGCGGATCATCAGATTAACGTTTTTAAAAACGATTAGCGTGCACACAGCAACGCCAATACACGGACACGCTATCGGCACGTAAGTCGAAATGCGTCAGTGCGGCTCATCGCTTCCTCCTCAGCGGCTGCGCTCCAAATCACTCCGCCCTGAACAGCGAGTGCCCTCTGGAGGGTGCGCACTCCGGCCCTGCGCAGCTCACAGAGCGCGCGAGTGAAGCGCACGAGCAGTGATTCGGGACTGAGCCGCTGTGCGCAAGTCACTTACCACTTGCAAGTGGAAGGATGGCAAGCCTAAAGACAATCATAACTACACAATGGGCAGTATTTGCATCAGTATTTTCATACTTTTATACTCTTTAATGAAAGGTGATACAAGGCGGAAGTCCGCGCCGTTTTTCAGCAGTCGCGTCACATGACCAACGCCAGCGAATCAGGAAGGTGGACGTCACAGTGACGTTGTCCAATGACGACGCCAGCTAGAGCTCAGCACAGCGTATCCGCGTATTCTCAATGTTTACACAGCACCGGACCAGACACGATCTGGATTGAATACGTGGACCCTGGCGGATTCCCGTTTCCCGGCGTTTTAATGTAAACGGACAGTGCATCCGCGAAGAAAACGAGACAGATACGGTCTAATGTAAACTTGGCCGTAGATCATCAGTACCAAGACCTCTCGAGTGCTGGAGTTAACGATGGTGCCTCCAAGTGTCCTTTAAAGCCCCCCCCCACCTCAATTAAAAATGTCCTCTGCTCCCAACACAGCTGATTGAACTAATCCTATATTAAATCATCTCTTCCTGATAAAATGTTTGAGTTGGGTGGTTGGAAGTTAGGTTGGGAACTTGTGCTTTAAGACAACTAGGGTCATATCATGGCAAATACAAGATTGACAGGTTTCACTCACCCAATACATATTCAGCAATCTTCCACTTTATTGGACAATTTAAAAAAAAAAAGGGGGGGGGGCACTACAAGCATTTGGGGTTCAAATGTAGTGAAGGCTGGTCAGGGACATTCATGGTTCTGGATGGGCACATTCCATCCCATGTAAGCCAAACAAAGCAGTAAGAAGACTGTCCAAGCCATAATGGCAAACAAAAGCTGTCCGTCATTATGTAGGATCCCAAACACAGCATCATCCATTCATTATCTGTAACCACTTATCCTGTGCAGGGTCGTGGGCGAGCTGGAGCCTATCCCAGCTGACTATGGGCGAGAGGTGGGGTACACCCTGGACAAGCCGCAGGGCTGACACATGGAGACAAACAACCATTCACATTCACACCTACGGTCAATTTAGAGCCACCACTTAGCTTAACCTGCATGTCTTTGGACTGTGGGGGAAACCGGAGCACCTGGAGGAAACCCACGCGGACACGGGGAGAACATGCAAACTCCGCACAGAAAGGCCCCTGTCGGCTACTGGGCTCGAACCCAGAACCTTCCTGCTGTGGGGCGACGGTTTAAGCACTACACCACCATGCCGCCCCAAACACAGCATCACTACACATCAAATACTAACCCCAAGAAGCCAAAAGGCAAACTGAGACCGACCCTGAACCATCTTCTAGATATTGCTTGACATTTAAAAAAAAAAAAATCACCTGATTGACTGACTGAAAATACTCATGGACCCATAATCTTTTCTTATCCTTGTGTCCAAATATGTAAACCATATTGCAACGAACACCTCGGATGAACTTTGTGGGATGGGCACGTGCAACCCCAGTGTTTTCACGTAATAAAAATGTTCCTTCAGAAACATTTTTAGTAATGGGTTAATACAGTTCCTACAGTAAGTAGCAATAAAGCCATGCTAAATTATCATGCTGATCTTTTGGTGTTAAAACAAGTACAATGATGCTGAGGATGGGAACACCTCAGCATCAGAGGCAGGAAAAATATGAGACCAATCGGGAGCAATCAACCTGAAATCAACATGGCGTAACTTTTCCCCCCTCTGTTGCAACCTTGTTGGAAAATCAGTTCTACATGAATAATTTCAGAACTCAAAGAAAACTCAGTTTGCTAATTAAGACAGACCATCAGCAAGCGCTTGGGCAACTTTCTGTATTTAATTTCATGCATGATCCACACCTAATATTAATGTGCAACACAGCACTACCCTTTCCGCATGTTCCTTCAGCATTCATCAGATGCTGAAGGAACAAAAAAACCCTCATTTTTTATACACACACACACACACACACACACACACACATATACCAGCAATGACATTCAAATCTAATCATCCCTCCCTTCAGTAGACTGAAGTCAATTATCAAACAAGCTGCGTGTGTCGAGCGCCATTTAACTGCGAATTAAAAATCAGGCTCTGCTGATGCCTGCCAGGGTAAGGGAAGGAGGCTGGCATCAATTTGTGTATCGAAGTAAACACTAAGTGCTAGAAAGGCAGGGAAGCCATCAAGTAGCAGGTATTCGGAGCGTGAAATAAGAGTGATGGAAAGAGAGGGAGGAAATTATACAATCGTTTCACATGGCAGAAAAGGGGAGCAACGATGGGCTGATATCAGGGAGTAAAATAAAAAATTGTATCACCCTCATTCGTTCGAGCTGACAGAAGGGTAGATTTCAGGGTACCACCAGTATTGTCTATTTGCGAAGGAGAGTTTTTAGGCATAGCAGGCTCCACAGGTATTCACACTCGAGCCGTGTGGGTCAAGCTGTTCGGAGGCACGGACTTTCAAAGAGGAGCTTTGTTTGACAAGACGTTTCTTCTTCCTGTGAAAACTGGCACACATGGCATGAACTTTGGGTCCTGCATCAGACATTTGATATCGTTATAAAAAGATAAAAAAAAATTTTCCATGCCATATTGATTCCGTAGGAGCTGCTGCCCTCCACGTGAGAAGAGACCCCTTTTTTTTTTTTTTTTGGAGAGCAAACAAAGACTTGAACCTTCTTCGTATATGCCTGAAATTAGTGGAAATAGATGTGTTCAAATCTCGCTGCTGCTTGAAAGTAAAGGTGCAAGAGGCTTGTTGGTAATAAAATGCTGAACTTGCCAGTGTGAACCAGTGCATTACGATAACCTCGAGATTCTCAAGTGCGGTAAAATACAAGGCTTTTTATATTCTGCCTCAAGCACCAGATCTAGAGCAAACAGACCTGGCAAAGAAATCTATGCTTTCAACCCACACACTGGCAAAATGTGGTCTACATGTACCACAGCTCTACTTTTGAGAAGAAAAGTACATTTGGTTAGCCATAATAACCTGTAATCAGATATTACTTTGGGAAGCTCAGTTACTCCAATATTTTATTCATGATCAGCTTCAGTGCTGTATTTTTTTTGGGGGGGGGGGGGGACGGGCGGGAAGAAAACGCCAAACCTTCTGCCATTAGCAGAACAAAAGGCACGGGCATAGCTGTTTTTACAGTCACAAACTGCCTCTTTATGTCTGTAAGCTACCGTTTAATAGCATTTCATCAGTTTAACAGTAGGAGAGCTTGGAAAAACGGTTCTCCAAACAGCAAGATTCAGAATAAATCAGTACTATATACACAAGTTACTTACTAATGAAGAATGGGAGACTGTTAAAATAATGTGTATATTATGCCACTATTAACTATAGCCTAATTACAAATAGTCTTGGGCAAATAACTAGACGAATACACAAATGATCTATAAATCGCATTCATGTTGTAAGGAAATGTTCTAAAACCCATTAATCGCTTCCTTCATTATCAAGTAATCTATTAATTAATCACGCTAACAACTAAGGATTTCAAAGTTTCAAAATGTTATGAAATCCTCTTTTTAACTGAAGCTATAATATCATATAAATTACAAGGAAATCGTTTCACTAATGCGGCAAATTTGTGAAAGAAGACTGAAGGTAGTAAATGAACACAAGTGAAGCATCCTTGCAAATCCAGCATCTGCAGCGAAAGCAGATACGACTCGGCAGGGCGAAGCACTGAAAGTCCACACTTGCAGCAAGTTTCATCATCAGCATCTCCCTCCCAACACCCCTTTAAAATTCTTCTTCTTCTTTCACTCCCCCCCCCCTTCATGGCTTTAGCTCTTGGCTCTCCCAATTCTCTATGCAGATTGCTTTTGAGGACATGCCCCGCCCCCTCTAAACAAACAATTTCTCAAGGACTCTCTGTGGTCTAGTAACTTATAAACATGCTGCAACAGCCGTCCAAGACGTTTTTCCTCTCCGCGCTCAACTCTTTCTCCCGGTTTCATCAACTCCCCCTGCACCCCCCATTTCTGTCTATCTGCCTGAACACACCTTATCCAATGAGCATCAGGAACAACATATAGGCCTGTACAGACATGATGCACTAGGATTGGTCAAATGGTAGCCACTTGGATCTGATGGACCAAAAATCTCTCAACCAATGCCCAACATCTATTCAACCCCCCCACACACACTGTTTTCTAGCCACACCACCCCCTACTGCACATAGAAGGCCCTCATCTGTTCTTGTTACCTTCGTGGCAGGAGAAAGAGAAATGACAGAACCAGGCCTCCTGACACAAAAGGGTGCAGGCGTAATAAATAAAAGTATGCATCTGATCTGAGATGAAAGGGCCATTTTACGACTTCTGTGCATCCTGAATGATCTTGTTATTCATCTGTGAAAGAAAGGCACCATTATTTAGATCACAATGCTAAGATGGCAGCATGGGTTACAGTTCTGTTGTTATTCCTGTCCTGTCAGGGTGTAGAGTAAAGCTTAATGTGTCCGGTTCCGGGCTTTTAAGTGTGACCACAAGCTGAAAATAGAGGATCTTAATTGAGAGGGATGCAAAGTGATGGGAGTTAATGCAGCTACTGAGAGTCTGTGGTCACCAGAGAGAGAGAGAGAGAGAGAGAGAGAGAGAGAGGTTGCTGTTGAATGTTTTATGATAAATCATAAGCTTAAGAGTAAACACTGACAGACAGGGGACCAAAAATACAAAATAAAAAATGATGCACATCAATTATAGTAACCAGAAGCTTGTCACTTTTAATTTACACCAGGAAGCATGTTTGGATAAATCGAAACGCATTCTAACAGGTCGTCTTCTTCGAGATTTGTTTAGAAATGATACAAGTGGAACGTGACAACACACACACAATCAGCCGTTTGTGAAACCAAAGCACCAGGTCGCACCAAATATTCACCATATCGCTGATTGTGATGAATCAGCAGCCGGGGGAAGAAAAAGCAGCTCGCAGCGTCTCAAACAATGGAATCCGCTCGGAGCGTTCAAGCGCTGATTAACCTTCAGCTGATCACAATGAAGCCGATCTGACACAACTCCCTACAGACACCGGATTTAAAGCAGCGACCGGACAACCTCCCGGTTATTTTATCCCGGAATAAAAGCAGAAGCGGCGGCGGCGGCGGCCTCCTACCTGATGGCGCGCTTTAAAAACAGGAGCGTCGATTGGATTTGATGAAACAGCAGCGCTCGTGAGCTGCGCGTGTGCATGAGCTAGCAAACTAACGCGCCGATCCGGTTACACATTCTTCTTCTTCTTCTCTTTCTCTGGCGACCACGAGCCCCCTAGCTGTCACTACACACGCTCGTGATTTCGGTTCCAGACGACCAGCGCCTCCTTCCTTCCTTCCTTTCCTCCTTCGTGCTGAACGAACGGATAAAGGGAATCCCCCCGACAACCTGCTGTACCCGCGGCGCGGCGGTGTCGGAGGCGGAAGTGCTCCGTTTAGGGATGAATCAGCTATATTTAGTGAAGCAGGTGGAAAGCGCGCGCGACAGCTGTGAATAGATGGCAGCGCAGCGCGCGTGCACACTCAGCATTTAACAAAGCGCGTCTTCTTCTTCTTCTGCTACTTCTGTTTCTTCTTCGACGCACGACTTGACTGAACTCGGTCCCGTGAGACACTCCAGTATTGTTCCGACTCCTGGCTAGAGAGAGAAACCGGAGACACTGGGTCCGTTCGGATTGCCAAGCGCGTGTGTATATATATACAGTATGATGCGTCGTTCTTTTGCTATAACATGATGTTGTTGTCCTTAATCTTGTTTCGACGTCATATGTTTGGTCACGTGGGTTCATTCATCAAACACCGTATACGTACCAAAGGACGAAACACGCACGGATCGTTTACATTGTGGAAGTACGGAAGCCGAACAGTGTTGTGTTGTTCAGAATCTCATCTCATCTCATCTCATTATCTCTAGCCGCTTTATCCTGTTCTACAGGGTCGCAGGCAAGCTGGAGCCTGGTCATCACAGGGCTGACACACAGACAGCCACTCACATTCACACCTACGGTCAATTTAGAGTCACCAGTTAACCTAACCTGCATGTCTTTGGACTGTGGGGGAAACCGGAGCACCCGGAGGAAACCCACGCGGACACGGGGAGAACATGCAAACTCCGCACAGAAAGGCCTTCGCTGGCTACGGGGCTCGAACCCGGACCTTCTTGCTGTGAGGCGACAGCGCTAACCACTACACCACTACAGTCAAGCTCTTATCTCATCTTATCTCATCTCATTATCTCTAGCCGCTTTATCCTGTTCTACAGGGTCGCAGGCGAGCTGAGCCTATCCCAGCTGACTACGGGCGAAAGGCAGGGTATACCCTGGACAAGTCGCCAGGTCATCACAGGGCTGACACATAGAGACGCAACCATTCACACCTACGGCCAATTTAGAGTCACCAGTTAACCTAACCTGCATGTCTTTGGACTGTGGGGGAAACCGGAGCACCCGGAGGAAACCCACGCGGACACGGGGAGAACATGCAAACTCCACACAGAAAGGCCTTCGCCGGCTACGGGGCTCGAACCCGGACCTTCTTGCTGTGTGGCGACAGCGCTAACCACTACACCACTACAGTCAAGCTCTCATCTCATCTCATCATCTCTAGCCGCTTTATCCTGTTCTACAGGGTCGCAGGCGAGCTGGAGCCTGGTCATCACAGGGCTGACACATAGAGACGCAACCATTCACACCTACGGCCAATTTAGAGTCACCAGTTAACCTAACCTGCATGTCTTTGGACTGTGGGGGAAACCGGAGCACCCGGAGGAAACCCACGCGGACACGGGGAGAACATGCAAACTCTGCACAGAAAGGCCTTCGCCGGCTACGGGGCTCGAACCCGGACCTTCTTGCTGTGAGGCGACAGCGCTAACCACTACACCACTACAGTCAAGCTCTTATCTCATCTCATCTCATCTCATCTCATTATCTCTAGCCGCTTTATCCTGTTCTACAGGGTCGCAGGCGAGCTGAGCCTATCCCAGCTGACTACGGGCGAAAGGCAGGGTACACCCTGGACAAGTCGCCAGGTCATCACAGGGCTGACACATAGAGACGCAACCATTCACACCTACAGCCAATTTAGAGTCACCAGTTAACCTAACCTGCATGTCTTTGGACTGTGGGGGAAACCGGAGCACCCGGAGGAAACCCACGCGGACACGGGGAGAACATGCAAACTCCGCACAGAAAGGCCTTCGCCGGCTACGGGGCTCGAACCCGGACCTTCTTGCCGTGAGGTGACAGCGCTAACCACTCAGGGGCACCGCCAGAAATTTTGGGCCCCAGGAAAGATTAGAATTTTGGGCCCCCCAACTTTCAACAAAAGCAGCAATCCTAAAGCATTTATGGGTTGTATTGCTGCTTACCTCCTTCTCCAAAGGGGGGTTCAGTGGTTTGGTAGGGCGGAGGCCCCCCTGAGGCTGAATCTGTGCATATTTAGGGCACCCCATTAGTTATGAAACTGGTTATTAGCACTAGTTATTAGCATCAGCATAACATCATATTTCATCTTGTTTATTACACAAGTCAGTTCAGTTATTAAAATGGAAAAAATGTCACTGTACAAACTGTAAAAGTGTTCTCTTGATAGGCTAATCCAACCACGTTCATATGGTTCATTTACCATTTGCTAATATTTTGAACACACGTGAGCGATAGCTACCTTTCTTTGGGAAAAACTGAGTGACCAGTTGCCGGCCTCTCCGGTCCCTCTCAGCTTTCAGCTGTCTTTCTTTATGTTTTTGACAGCCACTCTTCATATTTAGCGATCATAGACTGTACGCACTCCACTGCTGGCTGGCTGGCTGCTGCACCGCAACACAGCAGCAAGTAGCGTTGCACTGATCAGCACACAGATTTAACGCATCGCGCTTCTACCAGAACTGGACCGTACCATTTCGCAAAAGGGGGAGGGTTAAATGACAATATGTTGAAGAACTCAAGAAATAGACAACCTTGTTCAATTAGCTCATTTTACCAGATGGAATATTGCATTGTTGTTATTTCAAAAGTCTTATTAAAATCATTAAAAGCATATTATCAGCCCCTTAAAGGGCCCCATGGCAGTGCTGGGCCCCTAGAATTGTTCTAACCTTTCCCCCCCTGGCGGCGCCCATGTAACCACTACACCACTACAGTCAAGCTCTCATCTCATCATCTCTAGCCGCTTTATCCTGTTCTACAGGGTCACAGGTGAGCTGAGCCTATCCCAGCTGACTATGGGCGAAAGGCGGGGTACACCCTGGACAAGTCGCCAGGTCATCACAGGGCTGACACATAGACACACAACCATTCACACTCACATTCACACCTACGGTCAATTTAGAGTCACCAGTTAACCTAACCTGCATGTCTTTGGACTGTGGGGGAAAACCCACGCGGACACGGGGAGAACATGCAAACTCTGCACAGAAAGGCCCTCGCCAGCCACGGGGCTCGAACCCGGACCTTCTTGCTGTGAGGCGACAGCGCTAACCACTACACCACCATATCTCAATGAACACAATTTCCAAAATGTTGACAAGACAGTTTAATAAAACATCTGTTTAACTTATAACGTGAAAGTAAGGTTAATAATATAACTTAGATTACACATTTTTCAGTTTTACTCAAATTAGGGTGGTGCAAAAATGAGTACACCCCACAACAAAAACTACTACATCTAGTACTTTGTATGGCCTCCATGATTTTTAATGACAGCACCAAGTCTTCTAGGCATGGAATGAACAAGTTGGCGACATTTTGCAACATCAATCTTTTTCCATTCTTCAACAATGACCTCTTTTAGTGACTGGATGCTGGATGGAGAGTGATGCTCAACTTGTCTCTTCAGAATTCCCCATAGGTGTTCGATTGGGTTCAGATCAGGAGACATACTTGGCCACTGAATCACTTTCACCCTGTTCTTCTTCAGAAATCCAACAGTGGCCTTAGATGTGTGTTAAGTCATGTTGGAAAAGTGCACGACGACTAAGGGCACGGAGTGATGGTAGCATCTTCTCTTTCAGTATAGAGCAATACGTCTGTGAATTCATGATGCCATCAATGAAACACAGCTCCCCGACACCAGCAGCACATTATGCAGGTGTTTCGTGGCAAGTCAAATGTTAGACTCAGCTCCACTACCCAATATAATAGCTGTCTTGCTAACGTTAAACACGCCTGCATAATGTGTACTACTGCAACACATACAACACATTTGTCCCGTACTTACACTTTGTTGAATTAATTCAATATCATAGTCGCCACTGAAGTCCACTCGATCCTTGTTGACCGTCAATGGATCGGTCACTCGTCAAACAGTCCGCCAAAATCCGAGTAGGAAATGGCCGCAACAGCCTCCAGGGGAATCGCTGAGCGTAGCTGTCAGTCAAACACAAGTTAGCCAATGGGAATGCATTCCTGGACAGCCCACCCACACGGGAAGTTTGTGCCAAAACTGCAAGCAAAAAGTCAGGGAGCGCAAACGAGAAAGCTGGAATCGCAACCAAAATAAATTACGTCAAACAAAACTGAGAAAGACGCGGAACAAAAATAAAAGGTTTCTGAAGAGTAATAGACTGATATTTTGCACGATTACACGAATAATTTGTTTGCCAGTCTAAAAAAATTGACTTTTAAAAATTTTTTTTTTTAAATTTTGATTTATCGTTTTTGTTTGATATTTCAAAAGTATTGTATGAACATTTTGGCACAAAATTGATTCCATATATAAACACGCACATACATTTAGCATGCAAATGGAACGTGAATCATTAGCATGTTAGCATGCCCGCAGGGATCATTTTAGCGGTGACTAATTAACTTCAGCTTAGTGGCCACTTCACTAGGAACACTTGCGTTCGAACATAGACATTTATCATGTTAGTTAATAGCATGTTAGCATGCTGGCAGGTAGCCATGACAAACTACATACTTGCCAACCCTCCCGATTTCGGCGGGAGGCTCCCGATTTTAGCCTCCGTCTCCCGATCGTATTTGTTAAAAACTGGATAATCTCCTGGTTTTGGGGAATCCCTACCGCCAAGTTAAAAATACTCCCGATTATGTCCAATCAGAATCGTATGAGAAACACTGCTGACGTCAACTGATTTTTAAGCAATCAACGAACAGAACGACAGTCACTTCTGTCATGTAGGATTCACCCAGGCTGGCCGACATTTTTTATAAGCAGTCATTCATCATGGCCACTAAACCCAATACCACACGGCAAAAATATGAATGCAAATACCAGGTTGCATGGGAGAATGAATTTCCATGGATAAGCAAATGTTCGACCAGCCAGACCAACGCATTTTGCAAGGGAAGACGACAAAGTGATTCATTTATCCCAATTATTCAATTGCAATTCAATTATCCCAGTCTTATGGTGGGGTAAAAGCAGGTAAATTACATATGCTTCCAAACTACAATAGGTCATTCACACCCTTTTATGTAAATTCTTAATGTTATCTTATTTTTTGTAATTAAAAATAGTTGCTCATGGAGGCGTCGTGGCTCAGGTGGATAAGGCGCCATACCATAAATCCGGGGACCCGGGTTCGATTCCGGCCCGAGGTTGTTTCCCGATCCCTCCCCGTCTCTCTCTCCTGCTCGTTTCCTGTCTCTACACTGTCCTATCCAATAAAGGTGAAAAAAAAAGCCCCCAAAAAATCTTTTAATAAAAATAGTTGATCATTTGTACATGTGCATGTAACAAGTACTTATGAGACACTGAAATTAACTTAAGATTTATATTATTTTTTTGTAGTAAGACGTATAATTAAATTGTAGATACAGTAGGATCTGCACCTCTGTATAAACGAAATATATTTATCATATTGAAATGTTTTTAACTCTTGAGAATTTCTTTTTGCAGTTGTGTCGCAGAAATTTTATTCTTAGCGCTATTTTGAATTTATGTTTGAAAGTTTTAAGTGAAAGTTTACAAGTGAAATGATAAACATTCTTCTAAAGCATCACTTGTGTTATTTTCTGTGGGTCTCTGTATGTATACAATATTCAGGAATGAGAATTTTCAGCTAAAAATCTGATTTAAGCACACTTCCCTTTCAGTGTTATTATATTAAAATTCAAGACGAGTATTATTTCAGATTTTTCACTCTGAGCTCTCTCATGCCTGATGCATGAATCCCATAACCTATAGTAATTGATAGAACAATATCAACAATTCAAAAACTCTTTAATTGTATAAATTTCAAATGGTTTGCAATTAATTGGGATCCACTGTTTTTATCGTTTCAACCGCGCATCATACCCTCGTCCAATTGAAAAGGTCGTTCACGCACTTTTCTCCCCCGTGAGAATTTTGAAAAGTTGGCAAGTATGAAACTATCTCTTTTGTCTCATTTCCACAATGATTGTACGGGATCCCTCAGGATTCTTTACTTGAAAAATTGCAAGCAAAGGTAAAAATGTTTACCTCCAATCATCTCCTTTTTGCTTGAGCATTGCTGGTCTGTTTCTTCTTTGATTGCTTGCAACAGCTTGGAACAGCGTCCAGTTTGAGCCTTCTCGGTCCAACACTGACACCTAAACTCTCCAACAGATGGGGATTCTTCAAAAATGAATCCTCCTCGAAGTGATCGGAGCACAGAGCGGCGTATTTACCCGGCTGCCAACCCTCTCGCTTCACACGCACAATCCACTCTCTCCTCCTCCTCTTTTGGAAAACGGTAAAAACTTCTTCCTGAACCGGTCCCGTTGTTTCAGTTCACTGCACAACAATAAGGCATGTTTTTTTGGAAATTCCCGAACACATGTCTGCACTCAAGCCGAACGGCAATGTAAGTGAACGGAAGTGGACTCAACTCAAGCGATTTGTTTGGCTTAAATGACGTCACGCGCCGAGTGGTCACAGAAATAGCCGACAGAAATTCGCCACAATCCGTGCTAACTTATTTAATTATTACTTATTAATAATACTTCTTGGGACCAGAAGAAAATTACAGAGGGTTTTTTAACATATATAGTTTCAAAAAAATTATGCCTATGAGCTTTAAATAAAACCTAGCACCACAATTATAATACTGGAGTAATCCTTACTGTATACCTATTTTTGCAGCCCTGTGTGTATGTGTTTGTTTATATATATATATATATATATATATATATATATATATATATATATATATATATGCGCGTTTTTATATATATATTATATACAACCCCGACCCAATTCCAAAAAAGTTGGGACAAAGTACAAATTGTAAATAAAAACGGAATGCAATGATGTGGAAGTTTCAAAATTCCATATTTTATTCAGAATAGAACATAGATGACATATCAAATGTTTAAACTGAGAAAATGTATCATTTAAAGAGAAAAATTAGGTGATTTTAAATTTCATGACAACAACACATCTCAAAAAAGTTGGGACAAGGCCATGTTTACCACTGTGAGACATCCCCTTTTCTCTTTACAACAGTCTGTAAACGTCTGGGGACTGAGGAGACAAGTTGCTCAAGTTTAGGGATAGGAATGTTAACCCATTCTTGTCTAATGTAGGATTCTAGTTGTTCAACTGTCTTAGGTCTTTTTTGTCGTATCTTCCGTTTTATGATGCGCCAAATGTTTTCTATGGGTGAAAGATCTGGACTGCAGGCTGGCCAGTTCAGTACCCGGACCCTTCTTCTACGCAGCCATGATGCTGTAATTGATGCAGTATGTGGTTTGGCACTGTCACATTGGAAAATGCAAGGTCTTCCCTGAAAGAGACATCGTCTGGATGGGAGCATATGTTGCTCTAGAACCTGGATATACCTTTCAGCATTGATGGCGTCTTTCCAGATGTGTAAGCTGCCCATGCCACACGCACTAATGCAACCCCATACCATCAGAGATGCAGGCTTCTGAACTGAGCGCTGATAACGACTTGGGTCATCCTTCTCCTCTTTAGTCCGAATGACATGGCGTCCCTGATTTCCATAAAGAACTTCAAATTTTGATTCGTCTGACCACAGAACAGTTTTCCACTTTGCCACAGTCCATTTTAAATGAGCCTTGGCCCAGAGAAGACGTCTGCGCTTCTGGATCGTGTTTAGATACGGCTTCTTCTTTGAACTATAGAGTTTTAGCTGGCAACAGCGGATGGCACGGTGAATTGTGTTCTCTGGAAATATTCTTGAGCCCATTTTGTGATTTCCAATACAGAAGCATGCATATATGTGTGTGTGTGTGTGTGTATATATATATATAAAATGTGTGTGTGTGTATATATATGTATATGTGTGTATCATCTCATCTCATTATCTGTAGCCACTTTATTCTGTTCTACAGGGCCGCAGGCAAGCTGGGGCCCATCTCATCTGACCACGGGCGAAAGGCGGGGTACACCCTGGACAAGTCGCCAGGTCATCACAGGGTACGTATGTGTGTGTGTATATATATATATATACACACACACACACACACTTATATATATATATATATATATATACACACACACACATATATATATATATATATATATATATATATATATATATATATATATATGTGTGTGTGTGTATATATATATATATATATATTGTGTGTGTGTGTATAGTGTGTATATGTGTGTGCGTGTGTACAGTGGAATGTTGTAGCCGTGATGAGTTTTTCGTCGAATTTGTGATGTGTGAAGCCAAGTTGAAGATCTGCGTTTATAATCGCGAAGAGCGGGCTTTTGAAAACAATGGTGCGAGCGGCCATTTAGCATGTGTGTACTGTGTATGTGAGGCTCTGTGTGCTGGTGTCTTCACTCCCTGGCATGATTTTATTTCGGTTGTGGAGGTATCTTGACATGTTATGAATGAATAATTGATTGTTAATGTTAAAGGAGGGAAGGTTCACTGTTTAAAACTTAAAGGGAGTTATCCCCGAAGTCATACAGGAGCAGTTATATGTCTGGTCTGTGTTTAAATATGCATTATAAGTTGAGCAGTTCTCCCTATGTGTATTATGTTTCATGTTCTGACTCTAAAGTCATTTAAATATTCATTTAAAGCCAAAGAGTGTTTATGATTTCCATTATTACATTTATATAATGGTGGATTTCTTGAGTTAAAAAAATATATATATAAGTTTAAAAAATGACCTATTCTTAGGGTAGTATTGCACTTGAGTGATGTTTATTTTTATAAAGACATGATTATTTTTGTGAATGTGTGTGTAAAAGATGTTGCCTACTGATGTGTGAAGAACAGAAACAGCTGTATTGATGTATTTAGATTTAAACCAACAAATGCACATTGAAACTGAGGCCTGATTACACTAGGGAACGTTTTGTTTTATACTGCGATTTTGGAAATTTGTAATAAACAGACAGAGATCCAAAGGAGAAGATGGCGGTTCGCTCTTTCACTCACTGACTCCGTGATTCTGTTTTCCAGGGTTTCTTCCAGGGGAGCTGAGAGCAGTGAACCCCAACAAAAATCATTTGTTACTCCAGTTCCACGCATTGAAACGCGTAACAAACTGTGGGGGCTCGTCCGTGATCTCTCCTCATCGTAACCATTGGAGGAGCAGATCCAGAGATACCAGAACCGTGCGACCAAGGTGACAAGCCGCTGCTGCAGACCGGGAGTCAACCGTGGGTGTCCAAGGAGGGAGACCAAGGAGATAAGGGATCTTCACCTCGCTTAGGAGCAGCACTGCTGATCCTAAGGCCAACGCACGCCACTTACCAGAGGGCTACACCGCTGATCCTGTGGTCATCGCACACAAGCATCAGGGGATCTCACCTGTGATCGGGAGGACAACATGCGCGCGTGCACACACCACTTACCAAGTTACTACACTGCTGATTTACTGAACTAACAAACTACAAGGTGACTTCAGGACCACACACCATGTCAGCAGTTCACAAAGAATTAGTATGGAGCATCAAGAAACAACTATTCAGACTCTCGAGCAATGACATTGATCGGGTTGCAAAAGACATTGCAACCGACAGCCAACACGAAGGAGAGCTGAATCCGAATGATAAAGAAGGCTGCATGGAGTATGTCGTCTCCTACGGTACATGTGGTCTGACACCTTACTAGGACTTGAGGATGAAGGTATGGATCAGTTGTTGGTTTTAAATGATTTGATATGTAAAGTAATGAATGTTGATGCTCCTGTTAATTTTCCAGTTGGTGCATTGAGTGATGGTTGCACACATGTTACACCTAGTCACAGTACATCCAGTACAATCCCAAACTCTGCATCACAACCTCATTCTCACCCTAGCAGCCCAGTTGAGCCACCACAACCTCACCCTCACACTCATACCGATACAATGATAGTCAGTATAAGAACCGAGACAAGTCTATGAAGGGCTGGGTGAGAAACTCCGACGATGTGAATCTACAGCCACCCCACCAACCACAGCTTACTCCCACCAACATGAGTCAGAGTCTTACTGTATGCCACAGATGATCTCAGGGAGACCAGTAGTTCTGAAGGACCTCTCCTACCTGCAGCACAGAGACTTCAAAGTACATGGTGGTCAGGTTGGGGATCAGAACTCTGATTTAAATTACAACAATGTCAGTAAACAAATCGACGAGGGAGTGAAAGAGGGCTTTGCAGAGGCAGAGGTGGTCAGAGGGGTGTTGAGGATCATCAAACCAGGGGCCTTTAAGGATAAACTTGTAAACAAAGATTCAATTACAGTATCTGAACTCAAAGCCTTCCTCAGGTCCCACCTCAGTAAGAAAGCAACGACTGAGATGTTCCAGGAATTGATGTGCACCAGGCAATCAGACCAAGAATCACCCCAGCGGTTTCTGTACCGCATGATTGGGCTCAAGCAGAAACTCCTTTTCCAGTCCCGGCAGACCAGTACAGACATTTCATATGATCTTAAGACCATCCAAGAAATCTTCCTCCATACTATCTATCAGGGCTTAGGGACAAAACATGCTGACCTCCGACAGAGATCCAAAGGAGAAGATGGCGGTTCACTCTTTCACTCACTGACTCTGTGATTCTGTTTTCCAGGGGAGCTGAGAGCAGTGAACCCCAACAAAAATAATTAGTTACTCCAGTTCCACGCATTGAAACTCGTAACAAACGTATATGTGTTTTCCCCAGAAAAAAATTAAAGGCCTAAATTCTGGCATGATAATACACAGACAATTGAGCACCAATGGCACGAAAGTGAACGCCGAAGGCGCGAAGTGAAACTAGGGGGGTCCGGGGGCATGCCCCCCCCCGAAAATTTTTTGAAAATAGATGCTCTTGGGTGCATTTTCAGGGTCTCTGAGAGGTTTTAGATACATGATTATAGGATTGATTTTACCAGTGTTTCAATGATTTCTGACCTAAATAGTATTAATGTATACACATTTGAAATTTCACCTTAAAGTTCAACATGCGAGTTAAACTGTTTTGTTATAGATTACTGAGGTATACGATGGATTGAAAATCTACGGGGTTCCCTTAATTATCTATGATCAAGTAGTGTTGTAACAAAAATGTGCATGAAAATATGAACAGCGGTTTGCTCCATCTTATGCAGTCCAATGAAGAGAATCGATCATCATGACCACCTGCTGATCACAAAGGGATCTGAACCGCAGAACTGCCACCTTAAAATAAGTTGCTGTTTTACTCTTTAGAATGTTTCTGATACAATTACCATAATATATTTAAGATACACTGAAAAGAAAAGTAAGGCAACTGCATATTATAAAGTTTAAATTTTGGCACTTTATTAAATGGACTAGATTAAGATTAAAACATATTTAAAGGAAAAGCGAACTTAAAGTGCCATTCCACCATTGGATGTATTCTTTGGCATAAAATACAATATATTTTATGACAACATGACTAGACAGGGGCGGCACGGTGGTGTAGTGGTTAGCGCTGTCGCCTCACAGCAAGAAGGTCCTGGGTTCGAGCCCCGGGGCCGGCGAGGGCCCTTCTGTGTGGAGTTTGCATGTTCTCCCCGTGTCCGTGTGGGTTTCCTCCGGGTGCTCCGGTTTCCCCCACAGTCCAAAGACATGCAGGTTAGGTTAACTGGTGACTCTAAATTGACCGTAGGTGTGAATGTTTGTCTGTGTCTATGTGTCAGCCCTGTGATGACCTGGCGACTTGTCCAGGGTGTACCCCGCCTTTCGCCCGTAGTCAGCTGGGATAGGCTCCAGCTTGCCTGCGACCCTGTAGAAGGATAAAGCGGCTAGAGATAATGAGAGATGAGATGAGATGACAAGACAGAGAAATCTTTTAGCTTCAAAATGATATATCAAACATAATTTTTTGACAACGACAAGTATATTAATTTTGCGACCAAAGTCACCTACCCTTTTAATTTCCGCGCGGTAGTGAAACGTGATGTCATCGGCAGGTTCCCCTTCTTGTGTACCACGTGTCGGTCTATTTTTAGACCAGGAAACCCCCAAAGTGAGAGAGTCATTTCTCCTCGTATATGGGGGCCAAAAAAATTGCGAAAAATTTTGAGTTAATCTTTCAGTTAGCTAGATTTATTGGTATTAGCTAGATTTATTGGTATTATTTTTATCGCGTTCTATCCGCCATTGCTGATAATATGTGCCACGTCACGTGGTACACAAGAAGGGGAACCTGCCGATGACATCACGCGCGGAAATTAAAAGGGTAGGTGACTTTGGTCGCAAAATTAATATACTTGTCGTTGTCAAAAAATTATGTTTGATATATCATTTTGAAGCTAAAAGATTTCTCTATCTAGTGATACCATTTATATATGTTGTCAAAATATATTGTATTTTATGCCAAAGAATACATCCAATGGTGGAATGGCACTTTAATTCATACATTTAAGTTTGCAGAAAGATTATGTCCTTATAAACACATTCATGAAGATGTAGGTGCATTTGGGTAATTGAGTGATCAAATCTCATTAAATCTGAAGGTTAATAATTAAAATTGAATCAGTCTCATTTGAATCATACCATTGAATCATTCTCATTGAATCAGTCTCATTAATTAATACCATTAATTTTGGTGCTTAATAATAAATTACCAAACAGCTAAATTATGGTATATTCCAAATTATTATGATCACTTACCATATTACATAAATCATATGCACCTTTTAGAATTCTTTGGAGATTGGGGACTTCAAAGATATTGGAACACAAATAAACACACAGTTTCAATAATAAATGAATTTATTATAACAAAGATAAAAATGGATAATGGCAGTTGAAATATATACAAACAGTGAGATGTGTGTGTGTGTATGAGATGTGTGTGTGAGTGAGTGAGTGAGTGAAAGGGCCTATGGCCTGAGCAGAAGGCTAGCGTGGGATGCTAGCTAGGTATGTTCGTGTGTGTCCACGTGGAGTAGGGATCACCACGTGGGATTTGAGGAGAACAAAGGAATTAGCCTTGTGTGGCTAAGCTAAGACAAAGGGAAGCTAGCTAAGGTGGGTTTGTGAGACATGTGGCCACGTGTGGAGGCCTAGATTAGCCTTGTGTTTAGCTAAGACAAAGGAATGCTAGCTAAGGTGTGTTTGTGTGTGGGGAGAGAGAGAGGCCTTGTGTGTGGCCTACAAAAAGGATTAGCTCTGGTAGCTAACTCCACGTGTGTTTGTGGGGGAGGAGTTGACCACGTGGTAAGGCCTATGGCCTAGCAAAAGAAAGAAGCTAGCGTGGGATGCTAACTGAGGTGTATTTGTGAGGCCAGGCAAGGCCTGTGACCATGTGTTTGTGTGTGTGTCAGGCCTGGTGGCCACGTGTTCGTGTAGGCCTAGATTAACCTCGTGTGGCTAAGCTAAGACAAAGGGATGCTAGCTAAGGTGTGTTTGTGAGTGAGGGAGGACTGCCACGTGTTTCTAAGACAATACACTTAGCTTTGGATGCTAATGGGACAAAAGAAGTTAGCCGTAGGCTAATTTTACTAGCTTATAACAGTACTGAATCCACTGAAACCTTGATAAGGTCAAAATGTGTGATAAGGAAATTAAAGTGTTAGTCAGGAATAAAGAGAAGCATGCACAGCCTATCTATTAAACAATTGAGAGGACAAAATTAGAACAATTCAACACACTGCGTGTCTACAGTGTAACAATTAACCCTTTGGTGACTGACCCCTTGAAAATGGTTCCTCCAGGAATGATGACGTTTCAGTTGTCAAGACAACGGAAAAACTAAAATACAAAAACAGAAAGATACGTCACAATGCTCTTGTGCACAAAACAAAATGCTCTTGTATTTGTATTTTAGTTTTTCCGTTGTCTTGACAACTGAAATGTCATGGTTCCTGGAGGAACCATTTTCAAGGGGTCAGTCACCAAAGGGTTAAACGTTCCAGAGTTTAAATTCACACTAGTTCAATAAAAGCTAATTCCTAAGACTAGGTATTTGCCCAAATGCCAAGTCTACTCAATATCTTGCCTTTAGCAGGATTATGAAGAGATGTTCCGAGACTTTGGAGTTTTCACCGTTGTGGAGATCTCCGTGAAACACAGGGAAATGCTTGGAGAGGCAGAGTTCACAGGAGCCCATTGAGACTTCTGTAGAAACAAAGAATTCTCGGTCCGACGCTTCGTAGTTTGTGGGAAGAAAATCTTTGTAGAACAATGTGCACAGAGCTTCAGTTAAAAAAGGGTCCAGCCGCTCTCTTAACTTTGAATTAAACTGCTTTTGGGCGGCAGTTGTGACGTCACTTCTAATACGAATAAAACCGGTTGTAACTCAAGCTGAGTTTAAAAATCGCGCAACTCTGGAGTCTACCTTGGCCAAGGGTAAGAAAGAAATCATGCTAAATCGTGGCTCTTGCAAGAAAGAGGTCTTTTTGGGTTTGCTCGGGTAGAGCGAGCCTCTTTGTGTCCGTAGACCGCTGGTCCCGGGACGGAAAGAGGAGGAGCTAGGAGTTTCCGGGTTTCTTATGCTTTCATGGAGGATGTGACGTTGGTGATCCCGCCCACGTGTGACGTCGGTCAACGCGGAAGTTGGCTGATGGGAAATGTAGTTTCTTAAAAAGGGACTGTGTGTACCTACAAAGGGAATTTGTTAATAAGTGTCAAATGTAGCATAACTTCAAATAATAACGATAAGCATATTTGGCAGTGTGATGTCACTGTGACCCTTTAACAAAAGAATAATCCGGAGCCGCCTTTTGTTAAATGGATCCCAGTGACATCACGCTGCCAAAAATGCTTATGATTGTTATTTGAAATTATGCTACATGAGACACATTTGGACAACTTCACTTCGTGAGAGTGTTTATAAAGTCATACCTGCAAACTAGTCGCTTTTCGGCGAAATTCGCCATTTTGCAAACAAAATAAGTCATTCTCGTGATTCATCTAGATCCGAAGAGGGTTGTTTTTTTTGTTTTTTTTTTTTGGGGGGGGGGATCAGCGGTGGATGGGACTTTCAGTAAAATGGGATTGCCATCTTCACAAGAGTCATTTGGCTAATCACACACTACTCATTTGGCCAATCACAAACATCCAAGTCAATCCATCTTTCCCACGGTGAACTAAACCTTTGCCTGACTAAACCACAGACAGTAAACATACGACCTGCGTCAGAGACTTCAGAGATCTATGGACACGAGCGACAGACTTGAGGTAAGTCTTGTTATCTGCCAACAATGTAATATGCTGTGTAAATTAAACTTGGTTTGTCAAAGATAATCCTACTTTAGCAACGTTACGTGTGTCGTGACATGAAACCTTTTCCAACATGTTTAACGTTATATATAATGTAAAGTTTTTCAGCTTGTATGCTAACGTTAGCTAGGATGTCAGCTAACATCAGTGAATCGTGTGTTAACGTTAACCTTTCATACCAGTCGGTTCAGTTCGAATAATTTTTGTAAAGGCTATCTCTACTAGCCTGGCTAACGCGACTTCAAAGCTCTCCGAGCATTTGGTCTGGCCAAGCTATTAAGCCAAACCGTTTCCCAGAGCCTGTGGTTGACCCGCCTCCCTGAAATGCCTTAGTTTGCTACTGGTCGAAGCCAGAAAAGGCTGTGACGAAGCTTAAACCAATCACATCACTCTTTCCTCTGACGTATGCGACGTGACGGGGCTAACTAGTAGATTAAACTCTTACCAAAGCCGGTCGGGAGCAAGGCGAAAACGTCCTTCCTTTCAATAAATACCTCCAGGCCTGCTCTTTGCTCCGTTTTCAATGAGAACTTCCCGTTGAATGCTTTCAATACAGCATCTACCGCTGTGTTAAAGGCTTGCCGCTGCTCCATGTTCGTGATGTGAATGAAGCGCTTCCGGCATAGATTCTGTAAACAATCTATGGCTTCCGGCCGCAGTTCTACTACGTCACTGCCTTGAACACGCCTCTACCCAGGGCCGTTGGAGATGCTCAAAGTTGATTGGTTCCCGATTTTTCGGGAGCTTGGAAATACTGCAGATAGCCTGCCTGGCCAGACTAAGCTCGGAACAGGCCCTCGTGTTGCATCACGCTTAGGATGGGTGGGCCCAGGCTATATCTCTACTGCATCCGTACCGTTATCTGATGATAATGCGACATTGTCACAAGATGAGGAATGAAAATGAACACGTAACATTAACGTTAGTACACCGGCGGTTTTTAAGTGATTGAAACACCTTCTCCGGCAGATCATTTAACATGGATTGATGTAGTTAGAGTTAGCCTTTACAAACGTTTATGGTAACAAAAAGGAGCCCTGACCCAGCTGATAATATTTGGTCAATTCTTTTCCAGAATTTGGGAGCTT
The DNA here is from genome assembly GCF_027579695.1 of Neoarius graeffei. Taxonomy (NCBI): domain Eukaryota; kingdom Metazoa; phylum Chordata; class Actinopteri; order Siluriformes; family Ariidae; genus Neoarius; species Neoarius graeffei. Next base: position 16,888,590 of record NC_083588.1, read on the forward strand.
AAAGAGGAAGACGCTGTTTATGTAGCAAAGCTTGATGCAGGTCTGAGGTGCAGGTGGAGCTGGGCCTGGCTAAAAATTGAGGTCAAGACCGAAGTGAAGGGAGTTCAGCACAGCTTCCCGCTGTCACAGTTTTTTCATAAGATAGACAAAGCCGGGTATTCAAAATGCAGCCTTTGCCAAAAAGAAATAAATTACAGCAACAAAGGCTCTCGTGTTCTTTTGGCACACTGCCAAACAGAGGTGCACCGTCAAAAAGTGTGCACTGTTATGACCACATCCAGTGTCCTTTCAGTCCCAGAGCAAAGTGCTTCCAAGGGGCCTGATGTTATGAGCGAGCGAGTTAGGGTGCTTGTACCTACATTTCAGCGAGTTGCCAATGCAGAGGTGTGTATAGATTAGGCTAAATAGGCTAGGCTTGTAGTTTTCTATAATTCTACCATTTCACTGTTTAACAGGTTACTTGATATTTGCCAGTAGGCTAATGTTAGGCAAAATAGGAGTAGACTAGCCTACATTACCAAAAAATATTGCACATTGCATGTTTAGTTAATTTAGAGATTAACTACCATAGCCTAGATCATGTCTATTGGAATGAGGATCCAGTCTTAACAACTTTGTAATAGTAATGGAAGTTTGTGAATATTAAACCAGCTTTAATAAGGCCAAGAAAAAATAATTGTTTGTTTCCGGTTACCCGACCGACCGTTTAAAAAATGCCCCGACCCTAGACTTTTTTGTTAGATGTTTTTAAAAAAAATGTATTTTCGCCGACCAACAATAAATTTTGAAAAAAAAAAATATCTGCATTACGATTTGCATAATATTGTCGATCTGACAAGTGACTAATTCTAAAACGCATATATCGGACAAGAAACACTCATTGATTTCTCACGGCCTCAATCTGACGTCATGACCTCTTTCCGGGAAACTCCGGCTTGTGTTGTACACAACGCTAGACATCATGGCGGCCAACAAAGTGTTCTCGATTACCGTGATCGGTTGCGACCACACGGAAGATTGTAAGACAATAAGTTCATTTTATAAGTTTTCAACTGTAAAAGAACTCTACGAACACTGACACTGATTGATCATTTTGTATAATAGCAGGTCCAAAAGTCTAAAGATGTTTTTGATTGTTCTTTGTATTCATATTAAACATACAAGTTCACAACATAGTGTTCCTAATAAAGTTAAGGTTCAACATTTGTAGTTGTTATGTTTATAGTTCCTTTAAGCGTCCGAGCACTCCATATTTTATCCATGGGCTCCGAATCCTGTATTCCACAAGCTTCACTGGTTTTCTTAGGCCTGGTTCTGGATGGTTGAGTCACAGAATGACACTTCCCCACTATGTGCCACTGTTTGTCCCACACCTAAAATTTATTTAAAAAAAAAAAAACCTACCTACCCGGTATTTTGTGTGATAAAAAATAAAATAAAATAAAAAGACCTACCTACCCTATTTTTTTTCAAGATGTAATAGGAAACAAACAATTATTTTTTCTTGGCCTAATGTAAATCTAATAATATTTTCTTTGTTTAGGCAATGGTTCTGGCTACTCTTGCTGAATATTCACTTCCTTTCACCTTTGCACCAGTGATGGTGAACCTGGCCCAAGTGCTGGCTGAAGCTATGTTGCCCTAAAGAGACACATGGCAAAGCAGAGGAAACTGGCCATGGAACAGCTTGTCCAGGCCAAAAAAATGAAGAAATGAGATTTACTATTAGTAAATTACTTAGCTTGACATTGTTGTTACTTGATTGTGGTTGATTTTGTTGATTGACCATCAACCATTTTGCACTGATTGACCAAAAAACAAGGTTATGTTAATAAACAGGTTTTTTGTTTACCTGTAGCTATGTTGCACCTTTATTCGGAGAGGGGGCGGGCTCGGGTTTTGGTTTACATCGGGGGGTAAAAAAGTTTGTCACCTTTTTCAGACCTTCTGAGTTTGCAGGTATGTAAAGTACATAATCTTTCTGCAAACCCAAACTAATGAATTAAGTTTTCTACTCCTTTAAAGCAGATTAATTCTCCTTGGCTTTTGCTTGGCACAGTGTTGGGCAACCCTCTCATAGTCCATCTCACTGTCATCCATGCTGATGTGGATCAAATTGTCCAGCGAGTGCTTTTTGAGCCAGTTGCTGTGATCAAAATTGACGATGTTTTGGTTGTCGTGACAGTTGTCTGGTTTTGTGCGCCATCACTCGTGGGTTTGTTGACGTTTAGTCAACCAATCTTTGATCAAAGCCATAATGATAATAGACTAGGTCAAGCTTTTGTGATTAAAATCAGTCGGCTTTGTCCATCTGGTGGGGGACAACATCGGCAGCCAATGAGATTGCTAAATTCTGGGATGTCTGACGTTTTCTTTCGATATTTTTATTGGACGGTTTGAACACGTGATCTTGACATAGCCAACAGATTAGTTTGTTTACATCATACCACACGGACATATTACTTTGACAGAATCAACACAAACATTGGGAAAAAAGACCGCTTGTTTAACACAAATATCAATCAATATGTAAATGGATTTGTTATTTGCTCTCCTATGTATCTAGTTACTTGTGGGTAGGAAATTTAACGTATGGGTATAAGAGAAAACCTATTTTAAAACATAAATCTTTGAACAGTGATATAGGCTGAATCTGAATTCAGCCCATATCACTGTCCAAAGATTTACATTTTAAAATTTACATTTTCAAAAATATCAAGCATCTGTAAACCCCCCCCCAGTGTTCACAAATCAGATTAAATAAGTTTTCAGATATTCAAAGAACTGCGATATATAGGGTGCATCAGTTGCCCTCACTTTCATAAAATCTGATGCATTTTTGTTTGGGTGTTCCTTTTCACCAATAAAGACATCCTGTAAAATTTTTTGACCATATTCAAAAGTCTAATGGTGGCACCATGAGGTTCATTTTTTTTTTTTGCCAAAAACGCTTATTTTATGTTTTCGCGTAAGGTTTGAATCACAATGTTGGACTCCATTTATTGATTTCTTGTGACCCAGAGATCATGTTAAGAACCTTTGCAAGGGATTGAGAAGCATTAATGTGATTCATAATACATTTGTATTGTTTAAAAGTAGTTGAACACAGGGATGCAAACACAACCATGGTCAAAAAAGAGTGAGGTAGTGCAGCGACGCGGACCCCCCACCACACACACACACACACACACACACACTCACACAATATCAGTCAGACAACAGTTTCAACAAAACAGAACATTTCTTAATTACTATTATTTATTAATTCAGTTCCCAATCCATCTTCAGTTCCCCACCCCAAAGTCAGTCCATCTTTACTCCTTTTTCTTCCTTTTCTTTGCCACTTCCTGAAGTTTGTGTAGTGCCTTGGATGTATGCACCACGAACTCATATAACACACACATGGGTTACACATTACCATTTGATCACTCGATGTTCTAAAATAGCAGCTAGTCGGGTGCTAACGGTTAGCATTTTAACTAAGCCAGACAGCCACAAGCTTTAATAAGACCAATTCTTGCATGTATAGAACGGTATTACGGCACTTAAATATTATCTAGGAACAAAAAACAATAGTCATTAACCCATGTAGACACTACGTTGAGAACATATACAGTCATCATGCAACTCCTCAAATAACATTACGTTTTTCAGGCGTTTTTTACCCCAAGGATAGGTCATGGCTAATATGGTTAGATGAAGGAGGCTAGGTTACGAGAGACAAAGTTTATGTTTTTTATTTATATATATATGCACAATGGGCAGCATGGTGGTGTAGTGGTTAGCGCTGTTGCCTCACAGCAAGAAGGTCCTGGGTTCGAGCCCCGGGGCCGGCGAGGGCCTTTCTGTGCGGAGTTTGCATGTTCTCCCCGTGTCCGCGTGGGTTTCCTCCGGGTGCTCCGGTTTCCCCCGCAGTCCAAAGACATGCAGGTTAGGTTAACTGGTGACTCTAAATTGACCGTAGGTGTGAATGTGAGTGTGAATGGTTGTCTGTGTCTATGTGTCAGCCCTGTGATGACCTGGCGACTTGTCCAGGGTGTACCCCGCCTTTCGCCCGTAGTCAGCTGGGATAGGCTCCAGCTTGCCTGCGACCCTGTAGAAGGATAAAGCGGCTAGAGATAATGAATGAATGAATGAATGAATGAATGAATGAATGAATGTATGCACAATTATTTTAACACTTACGCTTTGATTGTAGACGAGTAAATGACTTCCACTTCAATGCTGATCGTTTACTCCCAGTCACCGAGGCTCCAAAGAAATACACACTAGTAGATGAAATTCAGCAAGTTGATAAATGAACACACCTATCTGAGGAAAAGCCCGGGAGTCACGTTCCTTAGCAACCAGATTCCCCAGCCATCGGTTCCATCCACTGACAGTGTAGCAGCTAGCAGTTTGTAACGGAACGCTGTTGAATATTATAATAGCAGCCAGCAGCTACACTGTCAATCTTACTGTCTCTGCTGTCAATGGTTCCATATATCCACCAGGGGGAACCAAACGTTGTATGGTCTGCACAGTACTCGAGTCTATCATTACTACCAGAGTGGATTACCGGAGAGCAAACCCCCCCCCCCCCCCCCCCCAAAAAAAAACCCTCTTTGGATCTGCACGAATTACACAAGTTGCCCAAAATGCCAGGGAAAAAGCGGAATGCGCCGAAAAGCGCGCCGTTTGCACGCCTGTGAACAATGATTCAATGAACAGCTAAAACTCAAACTGTGCTTGATAATATATTTAGAATATGTACTAAAAATGTGTATCTAAGATATTTGGTATACTCTATAAGGTGCCATAATGTTTCATGAAAAGTGATCGAAATTTTGTCATAAAAGTCATAAAATAGCAGCTTTTTCCATAACTTTGAGCTCCTGGTGCCACTATTAAACTTTTGAATTTTGTCAAAATATTTCACCCAGTGTGTTTTCTTACCAAAAGGAACATAAAAACAAAAATGCATCATGATCGGAGGAACTTTTCATTTTTAGGGGGCAACTGATGCACCCTAGTATATATATATATATATGCGTGGGAGTGAGCTGAAGAGTTAATGGTATGGTCCCTACTTTTTTTGCAAATGTATTGCAGGCCTGAAATGCAGTAATGGATGTGTAATAACCAATGAAATGAAGTTCAACAGACAAAACATGACACATCTTGGGTTCATACTGTCTACAATGAAATACAAGTCAAAGTAAATTTAGAAATTACTGCTTGTTTTTTTTTTTTAATTTGCATTTTCCATACCATCCAAACTTTTTCTGATCTCATCCCAACTTTTTCTGATTCAGGTTTGCATATATTAATATCTACAAAATTTTACCTAGTCTGCAGTGTTAATACAATATTAGAATATGCTGATGAATTCAGAGAAGGTTTCTTTCAGGTCTTCTTATTGAAGTTTGATTTATTGTTGCAGTAAAGAAACTTGCAGCAACAAAAAAACAACAACTGTGAACTGATAGTGTTGATGAAAGTAACGGCCTAAACCAAAGAAAATGTGTCCCAAATTACCAAACATATTATTAAAATGTTTTTCAGTCTTGGAAAAAAGTGAAAGCCATGTTCTCATTACATTTAAATTGTCAACACCTTGTGGATTTCAGAAATGTATCATGAGTTGGGGATTTTGTTTTATTAATGACAACAAATTAGACAAGGTGGAAATGCAAAAACTGGCCTAATATATCTGAATTCAGCCTATATCACTGTTCAAAGATTTACATTTTAAAATTCACATTTTCAAAAATATCAAGCATCTGTACTCAATTTTTTTCCAGTGTTCACAAATTCAGATTAAATAACTAAGTTTTCAGATATTCAAAGAACTGCAAACTTGAATTGACTTTTCACTGTGTTAGTTTGATATGATCCACTTTGAACAAAAGTTGAACTACATTCACTTGTGCAAAAGCCCGTTTTGTCTGTTCTTTCACTTACATAAACATAGTTTTTGATATCTCCTGTGCCCACTGAACAATGAAATTAAACGCGTCTTCTTGTGATCATGAATCAAAAAAGCATGCTTTTTAAACTTTTTAGCAAATAGACCCATTCAATTCAAGATTGTAAAATGTTATTTCATGTTCTTTCTACAACCCCAATTACAAAAAAAGTTGGGATACTGTATAAAACATAAATAAAAACAGAATGTGAAGATTTGCAAATCATGGAAATCTGATATTTCATCTCATTATCTCTAGCCGCTTTATCCTGTTCTACAGGGTCGCAGGCAAGCTGGAGCCTATCCCAGCTGACTACGGGCGAAAGGCGGGGTACACCCTGGACAAGTCGCCAGGTCATCACAGGGCTGACACATAGACACAGACAACCATTCACACTCACACCTACGGTCAATTTAGAGTCACCAGTTAACCTAACCTGCATGTCTTTGGACTGTGGGGGAAACCGGAGCACCCGGAGGAAACCCACGCGGACACAGGGAGAATACACAAACTCCGCACAGAAAGGCCCTCGCCGGCCACGGGGCTCGAACCCAGGACCTTCTTGCTGTGAGGCGACAGCGCTAATCACTACACCACCGTGCCGCCGGAAATCTGATATTTCATTGAAAATAGTACAAAGACAACATATCAAATGTTGAAACTGAAATTTTTTTTTTAAATATATATGCTCGTTTTGAATTTGATGTCAGCAACATGTTTCAAAAAAGTTGGAACAGGGGCAAGAAAAGACTGAAAAAGTTGTGTAATGCTTTAAAAAAAAAAAAAAAACTAATTTCCTGAACTGGCAACAGCTCGGTAACATGATTAGGTATAAAAAGAGCATGCCAGAGAGGCGGAGTCTCTCGGAAGTAAAGATGGGATGGGGTTAACTGCTCTGTGAAAGATTGTGTGGGCAAACAGTGCAACAACTTAAGAATAACGTTCCTAAATGTAAGATGGAAAAGAATTTTGGGATCACATCTATGGTACATATCATTAAAAGATTCAGAGAATCTGGAGAAATCTCTGTATACAAGAGACAAGGCTGAAAACTGACATTGGATGCCTGTGATCTTCAGGCCCTCAGGTGACACTGCATTAAAACCAGACACTGGTTTTTCTACTGGCATTTCTACTGGCATTTCTACTTCTTTCTGTAGTAGAAATCACTGTATGGGCTCAGGAGCACTTCAGAAAATCATCATCTGAAAACGGTTCACTACTGTATCCACAAATGAACAAAACAAAAACCATATATAAACAATATCCAGAAACACCACCACCTTCTCTGGGTCCGAGCTCTTTTATGATGGACTGAGGCGAAGTGGAAAATTCTCCTGAGGTCTGGCGAATCAAAAGGAGAAATTCTTTTTAGAAATCATGGACACCACGTCCTCCAGACTTAAAAGGAGAGGGACCATCTACCTCATCAGTACACAGTTCAAAAGCCAGCATCTGTGATGGTATGAGGGTGCATTCCTTCTTTCAGCAAGATGATGCCAAACCACTTTCTGCACATATTAAAACTGCATGGCTTTGCAGTAAAAGAGTCCAGGTGCTAAACTGGCCTGCCTGCAGTCCAGACCTGTCTCCCATTTAAAACATTTGGTGCAATATGAAGCACAAAATATGACAAAGGAGACCCTGAAGTGTTGAGCAACTGAAATTGTACATCAGGCAAAAATGGGACAACATTCCTCTTTCAAAACTACAGCAATTGGTCTCCTCAGTTCCCAAACGTTTACAGTGTTGTTAAAAGTAGAGGCGATGCAACACAGTGGTAAACATGCCCCTATCTCAGCTTTTTTGAAACATGTTGCTGACATCAAATTCAAAGTGAGCATGCGCTTTTCAAAAAACAATAACATTTCTCAGTTTCAACATTGATATGTTGTCTTTATGGGGTGGCACGGTGGTGTAGTGGTTAGCGCTGTTGCCTCACAGAAAGAAGGTTCTGGGTTCGAGCCCAGTGGTTGAAGGGGGCTCTTTCTGTGTGGAGTTTGCACGTTCTCCCCGTGTTTGCGTGGGTTTCCTTCGGGTGTTCCGGTTTCTCCCACAGTCCAAAGACATGCAGGTTAGGTAAGATGGCTCTAAATTGACCGTAGGTGTGAATGAGAGTTTGAATCGTTGTTTGTCTCTGCAACTTGTCCAGGGTGTACCCTGCCCCGGATGATGGATGGATGTTGTCTTTATACTATTTTCAATGAAATATAGGGTTTCCATGAGTTGCAGATTATCGCATTGTTTAATTTACAGTTTACACAGTGTCCCAACTTTTTTGGGAACTGGAGTTGTATATAAAATAGGAAAACAAGTGTATGTCATCACTATTAGCTACACAAAAAAAGAAATACACACATTTTATTAAAGTATGTTTACAAGGTTTAATATAAAATGAATTAACTAATTATAGATTACTAGAATACATAATGTCAGGATTCCTTTACTTTCTTTTGCATAAGCTTAATGTTTTAAAAGCAATCTAATACAATGCAAAGGTACTTTAAATGATAGTTTGTTACAATTAAAAAAAAAAACTTACACTACTGTTCAAAAGTTTGGGGTCACCCAGACAATTTTGTGTTTTCCATGAAAAGTCACACTTTTATTTACCACCATAAGTTGTAAAATGAATAGAAAATATAGTCAAGACATTTTTCTGGCCATTTTGAGCATTTAATCGACCCCACAAATGTGATGCTCCAGAAACTCAATCTGCTCAAAGGAAGGACAGTTTTATAGCTTCTCTAAAGAGCGAAACTGTTTTCAGCTGTGCTAACATGATTGTACAAGGGTTTTCTAATCATCCATTAGCCTTCTGAGGCAATGAGCAAACACATTGTACCATTAGAACACTGGAGTGATAGTTGCTGGAAATGGGCCTCTATACACCTATGGAGATATTGCACCAAAAACCAGACATTTGCAGCTAGAATAGTCATTTACCACATTAGCAATGTATAGACCCTTCCCACTGACGTCACCGGAAACCGGAAGTAAACAGACCCTGCGCCATATTGGAAGACCAACAAACTCGTGATTGGGGGAAATAACGGCAGCGCGCGGAATTTAAACCCACGAGGCACTTGATTCATCATAAACCTACAATGGTAAACTTTTGTGCTGTGTTAGGGTGTTCCAACAAAGCTGATCGGAAAGGTGAAAAGAAGTCTTTCTTCAGAATACCAGCTGTGATTGAGACACAAGGGGAGCAAACTAAGGAGCTTTCTGCCAGGAGACAGAGAATAAGTGCATTACTGAGTGTCTGTGAGCAAAGGAGAGCCTGAACGTTGCAACCTCCCTATTGGCTGTTTATTGGCTGTTTGTAAAAATGTATCAATTGTTGCCCTTCATCGCGGACTCGAGAGACGAGACCTGACGAGTTAGTTCGTTGGTAGCAGAACAAAATGTCTGGACACAAATCGGGTTTTCAGAAAAGGAAAGAAAATAAATGCAGGGTCGAAAATACAAAAAAGGAGGCAGAAAATGCAAAACGAGTTTTAAGGTAGGACAAATGGTTACTTTTCTGAGGCAGCCCGCCGTGGCTGCAGGCTTTCAGTTGTGTCATTGAATGGTTACTTTTCTGAGGCAGCCCGCCGTGGCTGCCTGCAGGCTTATTTATTATAGCCCATTTAGTTAAAATAGTTGATCTAAAATGTTTATAGTTATAGTTATGTGATGGTTGTCCTCAGTGTTCGAACTATGCCGATATTTTCGGGGGGGTCCCTTTTTTTCCCTGGGGGGTGCTTGCGCTTGTCTCAGAGCACGGATCTCCAAACACATGAGAAGCCCATATATATATATATATATATATATATATATATATATACGCACATATCACGCGGACTCCACACCTCCACACACGCATCGCGTCTGAAGTCATAACTCATCAGGGGAAATCGTGTCCGCATTGGCATGTTCAAAAAACAACCTCGTGTCAACAATGATACCACACGCAAGAACAAAAAAACAGTCAGGCTACTCAACAACCAACCTGGCAGCAGCAGTCGTTGTCATATCGGTTTATTTTATCTTTGATGTAAACACAACACTTCGGATATGCAAATGCTTCCCATTACACACGATTGCTATGTCAATAAACATCATTTTGCCAATATTTTAGAGACCCCCCAACATTTCCCAAATCATGTTTTCAAGGGATCTCATGTCTGTTTCAGGGGATCTCGGATCCCCTGAGTACCCCCGTAGTTCGAACACTGGTTGTCCTGATTTAGACTGGTGTGTTTTTTTTTTTTTTTTGGGGGGGGGGTTGCGCGATGTTGCACCCGGGTCCAGATTAGGGCAGAACCGGCCCTGGCTAAATTTCAGGTGTAGTTTGTTTTATGTATATATGTACTTGCATAGATGTGTACTTGGTCTTCCAATATAGCGACTACCGAAATCTCGCGGCGCGGTGACGTCATGCGGGATCCCTCTATAGAGTGTATTTCTGATTAGTTTAAAGTGATCTGCATTGAAAAGAACAGTGCTTTTCTTTCAAAAATAAGGAAATTTCAAAGTGACCCCAAACTTTTGAACGGTAGTGTAATCTGCAATAAAACTACATATTTCCTCCTTAGTATATGACAATAGCAAGTGTGATGAACAATAAAAATAATAAGATAATGTTTCAAGTTTAAATGCTGCATTTTTGAGGGTTACCCATCATGTTTTAAGACACAAATGCAAGAAAAGTCCTCGAAAAAAATAAGTGCTGAAGATCACTGATCGATATAGTCATCACCACCAAATGATACAGTTTAAAGAATATTTGTAAAAAGTAAACTTTTCAGAATGTAAATGTTTCTCAGTCACAATAAGCATATATATTACTTAATATAGAGGTACAACATTAATGACATCAACAATGTAAGCAAGACTAAAAAAAAAATAGAAAATATAGTACTATTGTATCAACAGACAGAATAAGCACATATATTAAGATACTTGATTCTAGTCCCGAGCATCCTTTTCAAATCTATTGCTGAACAGTTGATGGTTAAGTGCTTTGTTCAAAGGACCAATCATAGTTCTCTCAAAGTGCTTATAATACAGAATCTTCCTAAACCCTGACAACTCTTTTGCACATCTCATTTTCAAGAATATTAAAAGGAACTTTTTCCCATGCATCATGGAATGAAGTAAAACATTTTTGACTCGATATTGATGTTAAAATATTACCAAAATTCCACGTCTATTATTAAGAGTTTAGTTTGCTTGTATGTCATTGTTTTGCTTAAACATTGTGGAAATATCCTCATCGTCAGTTAATTATAATGGGTTTGTTCATTTCCTTGTTTTTCAGATAAATGTTGGATTAGAATTTCAATTTCACTCATTTTTTACTGTGACGTTGTATGCTACAGGACCTCTGAATGTGAAGCCAAGATAGAATGTGACGTTCTCATTGCCATGAGGCACGGAGTGTATATAAAGAGCATGAACTGGGAACTTTTTCATCTTGGGGCCCTCAAGGTACACATTTCCATTCTCGGTCCAGCCAGTCACACGTTTGAGTACTCCAGCGATTTCTGGCGCTTTCCACAATTCCCCTCTGAACCATTTCATACGCCTTTCTGAAACTGAGGAAAGTTTTGTGATGTTTTCAATTTGACTCTTGTGGACAAATTTACCATATCCAACTCCATTTCCCAGGAAGAAGTGGGTGTAAATCCTCCTCCGTCTATGAGGGATATCCTTCATTCTGGTCCAGTATGTTCGCTCGAGGAATTCGAGGGCAGACAAAATTATTTCATATTTGTCTTCCTTTTCACGATCAGGGTCATGCTCCTCTGGCCAAAACAAGATGATGCATAAGAACAGAGCGCTTGACAGGCATCTTGACATGTCATGAGGAAAAAGGTTGCTGAGTTTTTGCAGATCACTTAGGGCAGCCAGTCTCGGTGACGTGTCTGAGACTGCACTTAAAGCAAAATGTGATGCTATGTAGTTGACAAGATCTTCTTGATACATTTTGGCATCCATTGGATTCTTTGGATACAGTGAAATGATGTCCTCCAAAATTTTTTTTACCTTGTCTTTGTCTTTCTGGTCAAGTATGGAAAAGATTGTTGTGAGGTTTCCCCCACCAAGCTTGTAAATAATCATGCGTTTTGTGAAGGGAGTCAATGTAGCTGGATTAGATGGCAAGTGGGTAGGCACTGTGCTGAGTGAAGCTTCACTGAAAAACTTGCCATAAACGGAAGACTTGGTTACCAACCAATGCTTTGGGCGAGTTACTGTCATCTCACAGCTTATAGAGGTTTCTTCCTCATCTGTATTTAGGTCTGTCTGGAAATAACTCAAGTCTTCTGATATCCATTCCAGTGCTGCCCGCATTGTGCCTTGAAGTTTTTTGAGTTGGCAGTGAAAGTGTTCCCATGGCTTTTCAACATCTTTGGGAATGTAGTCTGTAAGAAGGTATTTCAGGCATTCAGAACGACCATCAGTCTTGTTTGAAAACACGTGAAGTGAAGATATTAGCTTTAACAAGCTGCATCCCACCTCTACGACTGCAAAAAATCCTGAATTGTTCATTGATTCAGTGTCCGCAACTGCTGCCTTCTCACATTCTTGGAAGCATTCGATTGCTTTAAGTGCCGTTTCAATGGCATCAGCTGTGTTGTTTGCCGTTTTGCGAATCTTGTCTATGGCTTTGCATTTTTTTGTGAACCATCTTCTGTACACCTGGCCTTTGGTGTCAAGAATGTAGGAGTTGTTAGGCATTTTATTTGCTGCAATGTCTGCCCAACGTTCTGCCTCTTCAAATCTTTCGCAACTGTAACAGAGACGAGCTAGTTGCTGAGCAAAAAATGCATCCTTGTTGAATCTTTTATATGCTTCATTGAGAAGCTCAATTGCTTTTTCTGGCGTTTCCTTTTCTCTTACATGTTCAATGAGGGGAGAGAAAAAGCTGTCCGATTCATCACCTTTGCTAATCCTATAGCGTCTCATGAACAATGCACGAAGGATCTTTATGTAATCATCTCTACCAAATCTGTGTTGAAAAAGTACTTCATCATGGAGAAGATCAAGTGCAAAGTCACTTTGTTGGCGGTCACCCAAAAGCTGATGGAGAATTTCCTTAGCAACTAGTGGATGAATGATTCTGATAGATTTAATGTTGGTCCTTTCATCTCTCAAATGTATAAAGACCAGTTTGGCCTGCTCACTCAGAGAACGCTCAAATGCATGTTGTTGAAATCTGTCCACACGGATAGATAAGTCAAGAAGGGCTTCACAGTGTGACTGAGAAATGAAAGAGTTCTGAACATAGGTGTTGAGCAGAGCTACATAGCGAATGAGTTGGGTAACGACAGTTGCATGATCAATGTCTTGGAGTAAATGCATTACAAATTTCTCTACATATTTGGCAATGGTCTGACGTTCAAATTCCTCACTCATCAAGATGAATGTCAGGATGAACTCCGGCTGGAAACATTGCTCAAGTTTTTTCCGTTTACCTGCAAATTTTCTTTTCTCTTCTGCTGAAAGTTTGTGAGTCACAGAGACATTCAATAGTGGTGACCCCTTGCACAGGTCCTCTGGAGTGTGGGATCGTCTGCAGCTGAGGAGAATGAAGCATGGTATTCCCTGTGCAATTTTCTTGGTGTAGACAGCTACTTCTAATTCATTCTTCAAGTCTTCCAAATACTCTTTGTCACAATCCTCTATAAGTAAGAGTACAGGTAGGCACTTCTGTGGATCCTTTTCTTCGTATTCCCGAAGTTTAACAGCATGTTCTGCAACTGTGCCAGCAGAGTAAGATGGTTTCACCACTGCACACCTTAGCTCCTTTCTTTGGTTCCAAAGAACCTGCCTTGCTACTGTACTTCCACCACTGCCCGGATGATGGTATATGTTGATGTTATCAATGGGCATCTGATCTAAACTCCATTTAAGAATGTCTCCCAGACGTCTGGTCACTTCACTGTAGGCATCTCTTTGAATCATTTCCCCAACAAAATTTTTCTCTGCAAGCCAAAAGTTCATCCATGTCACTTTTCCTCCAAGGTAAAACTCTCTCTCTATTTTTTCTTTCTCTGATTCAATGTATTCGAGGCTGGAGTCCTCACACTGGTTGACACCTAAAATCTCCAAGGAACACATCCTTTCCTCCTCACATGTCTCAAGACGGCATTCTCCTTTGACATAAACAGCTAAGTGCTTGGTTGTACGAGTGGTATTGGTCTGGATGCTCTGGAGAGTTGCATTGATGTGGCTCATTTTCATCCCTACAACACTTGAAGTGTTTACAGTTTCGCTGTCACAGGATCCAAGAGCAAACTCCTGCCATTTTTTAAAGTTCTCCGCTGATTCTGAGATGCATATGATGTCTTCATGACCTTCCATGTCGGTGAAAAACTCATAGAATGTGTTCAGAAGAGGTGTCTCAACAGGAGAAGTAAGAAGGAAGATCACAAGAAAGGTTCCTTTGGGCAAGATATCCTTGCAGATCCATGCAACGCAATCCTTGAGGAATGTCCTCCTTGTTTTAGACCAAGTATTTTCATCACAAGGCATCTCATTACCTTTGAAATCACTTCGTCCATTACAAAATATCCAGCTTATTTGTTCAAACAAGTGGAGGTGGTTCTCAAATTCTCTGATGCTCACATCATTTGACTTTTTGTAGTCATGCATGAAATGAAGGTTCACAGCATGGTGCTTAACATATTCATGACATAACCCAGACACCATGGAATCTGGGTCAAAGTCAAACACACAGAATAACTTCATGTTTAGTAAGAAATCAATGTGTTTTAGATATTCCTTTGAAAACGTGTTGGTGACGAGTATGTACCATTTCTCCTTTTCCATTAGTTTCTTCCCACTTGTTACAAGCATGATGAGTTTTCTTCCAAGATCTTGGCAAAGGCCTGGGCTTGTGAAACTGTGTGCTTGCTCTGCTTTTTCTCTTTGAGCATCTCTGATATGGACTGCCTGATAAAATTCACTTGCTTCAAGAACTGGTTCTGTTTTGGAGCCAACTCTGCGGTAAATTGTTTCTTTTTCAAACTCAACTTTATTGGTCTCCTCTTTGAAGTTGGGCAACCGGACAGAAAAAACCCTATTCCTCACTATGCTCACAGAGGGTACAATGTCAAATTCAACTACGTAGTGTTCAACTTTGCTATTTGGGTCAAAAACCCGAATGAACTCAGGTGGTCGAATACACTGCCTGACCAGGTCACGATCAGAAGTGAGCTTGAAACTCTTTTCAATATGATCCAGTGCATCAACATACATGTCTTTTTCCTCAATGGGAATGCCAACGATTTCACCATGCACATGGCCAGAATTTTCCTTGCTGTCCATTATACCAAAGTGTATTGTACCATTTGATCTAATGTTTATGCATCCCATGGCAAATTTGAAAACTTCCCTTGCCAGCTTTGCTTGAAGTCTTTGGCGGTCTAAATTGGCAGCAGTAGTAAATGCCTTGTACTCATGACATGGTGTTATAAGATCAATGACACCTGTTTCAGGGTATAGAACATCGTGCTTCACATACATACAGTCAATGCCCTCTTTACGAAAAGATCGTGGCTTTGAATCCCTTTTTGTTTTTAGAACAATCTCTGAATCCTCTTTGTCCTCTCCTTTCTGTGGACTGCTGGTTATTGAGTTAGTCTTGATAGATGTGGCTCCTTGATCATCATTTTTAGCAGTCCTTTCATGTGCATTATCCTTCTGCTTCTGAGCCTTTTGTACAGTACTAACTAACTCATTTCTTTTCGCAATTATCAAATGTCTTTGGCCAGATTTCATTCCAATCTCTTTTTTCAAAAAATCCTCTGTGATTTCAATGAGTACTCGGCCGTCTACTTCCTCTTCGTTAAGTTTTTTAACGTAAGTTTCTTTCACTCCTATTGAGGTTAACCATTTGCTTACCATGGACTCTGTCCATTTTTCAGCTGGAGTGCTTTTAAGGTCTTCTGTAGGGAAGTAATAAATCAAATCACAACAAGGTCTGGAAAAAATAATTGGCAAGAAATGTGTGTGTATTCTCAGAACTTAATACTTGCCCATTATGTCTTTTGCACAGTCACTATGCTCCATGCTTCATCTCATGGCACCTAAAATATAATACATACTCGATTAGTATACAGTTATATACGTAAAGTACGTCTGTGAAGATTCTCAGTCATCCGGGTCATGGTAAACTGTGGGTGGTAAAAGAGAGCAACTGGACTCGCTTGAAGATTCTTGAAGACGTTTCACCTCTCATCCGAAAGGCTTCTTCAGTTCTGTCTGACTGGTAGGGAGCATCAGGTATTTATCCTCTCATGGATGAAAAGCTCATCTAAGGTGTCATTGAGTCATCCTGTTGGTGTGGGTCATTGGGGGCTGGTTGTGAACGGCCTCGAGAGTCGTTAGGATGATCAATGGATTGCCCGTTAGGGTGATCAGTGGAATGCTGATTCTCTCTGTCCTCCTGTGAGTCACTGAAAACAGCTGGGTTTTGGTGTGCATTCAGTTGTCTGGGAAGTGTGCCAAGGACTGCATTGTAGGTGGCTGATAAATGATATCTTAGGCCCTGTCCACACGGCAACGGATTCAGGTGAATCTGATAAAATTGTTTATCGTTTTGGCCTGGCGTCCACACGGCATCGGCGTTTTGGGTGTCCCAAAATGAAATCTTTTGAGAACAGGTTCCAGAGTGGAAAGATCTGGCAACGGCGCTGTTGCGAAGTCGTCTGGATGAGTAGAATGGATTTGTTTATGATGACATCACAACCACATGACTGTGAGTGCTTCACGCTGGGCATAGACATATAAACATAGACGCCGCCTTCTGCGTAGAATCATACGTCATCCTTGCCGCCATATGCCATATGGGGCAAAGCGGAGAATAAAGATGCCTCATTCATGTGCTGCGTTTAACTGTACCAACAGGTTTACCGTCCAAACGAGATCACATGGGATTACCTTTCACAGGTGAGACTGGAAAAATACTTTTCATTGTATTTGGTCATTATAACGTAATTTTACGAACAGATTTTTCTGACTTTGTGGCTAATATGAAGTCTCGCACATAATAGCCGCTCGGTGAAACCTGTCTCCAAACAATTTATAATTTATAAATAAATTTATAATTTATTTCATAGCCCACCCAACCAATTTCACCACCAGCTGTCAGATGGTGATGGCACACTCAAAAATAGAAGAGATTGGAAGCATGTCAGACTGTGAAGCAATCACATGGAGCAATCCCATTGTAATATGGTTTAATTGAATTTTTTTCCATATAGCACTGTATATTGCAAAAATTGTTTTTGGAGACATTTTATAGCCTATCTGCACGGCATTTAATGAAAGTGATGCGGAGATGGCACGGCACGGCTTCAGCAGCGTAAGCACAGCAAATTATTCTACACGATCCCCGCTGAGCTCCAAAACATGCCTTGATGTGTAGATATCGTTAGTAGCCTACGATAGTAGCAGCAGAATAAAAAAAAAAGTTTCCGATAGCTTGATTCCGGTATAGGCCTGCTGCATATTGAGGAAATTTAGGTCACACCTCCCACGGAATATTGACGGGTATTTCGCACACTATTTATAACCATCACATTAAAAGTTATATATGTTGTTTTGATGCCTGTTTGTTTCCCAAATATATACGTGTGTGTCTTAATGGGTGAATAAAAGGCATCGAGTTAAACATTATTGTAGAAAGGGGCTTTATGAAGTTCAGTCCATTTACTTGCATTGGTTTACGGGGAAGATTTGCCACATCCAATATGGCGGACACTCTGACGTATCCCAGCAACGGGCCACCAGGCTCAATGCGGCGTCTATGTTTATATGTCTATGACGCCAGGTAGAAGAAGGGGTTTATGCGCATGCGCCGTACTTCTATTGTTCTGGTGTCTCCGATGGGACCATCTTACAGCGCACGTAGAGGTGTGGCATGTGTATTGCATTGTTTTCAGCAAGCATTGCGTTGCCATATGTACCTGATATTTTACTGATCCGTTGCCCATGTGGACGTGATATTTAAAAAAAAAAAATCTCGTTGCCGTTGTCATGTGGATGTAGCCTTAGACCCCCACCTCTGTTCAGTGATGGCCGTTCCAAGTTGACAAAAATGGCTTCTTTAACTCCTCGCTCATACCAATGATCCTCTCTGGCTAAAATGCGTACGTTGCAATCCTGAAATGAGTGTCCTTTGTTGTTAAGATGAAGGTGGACAGCAGAGTCCTGACCTGAGGAACTGGCTCTCCTGTGTTGAGCCATGTGCCTGTGAAGCGGTTGTTTTGTGTCCCCAATATACGAGTCCTCAGCTGCTCTGTTCAGTGCGAAAGCACCCCCTTCCAACCTCACCATTCAAGAAAGGAGGGCTCTTACATTGCTTCAAAGAGACCAAAACATCCCCATCCTTCCTGCTGACAAAGGGAGATGCACAGTGTTGCTAAACACAGCAGACTACCACTCCAGGATGACCAGTCTCCTCAGCGACACTACCACCTATGAAACCTTGAGGTGGGACCCCACAAGTTGTTACAAAAAGAAAGTTGTTAGCTGCCTGCAACAACTAGAAAAGGACCAAGCCATCAACCGATCTCTGTACTACAGATTGTACCCTGGGGAAGCCGTTCCTCTCATATACGGACTCCCCAAGATTCACAAGGAAGGAGCTCCACTCAGACCTATCATCAGCAGTATAAACTCTGTTACTTACAACGTCGCCAAACACCTAGCCACCATCCTGGCTCCTCTCGTTGGGAATACGCCACATCACGTCAAAAACTCCCAAGATTTTGCTACTAAAGTT
Source organism: Neoarius graeffei (assembly GCF_027579695.1). Lineage (NCBI taxonomy): Eukaryota > Metazoa > Chordata > Actinopteri > Siluriformes > Ariidae > Neoarius > Neoarius graeffei. The sequence continues at coordinate 16,907,316 of NC_083588.1, forward strand.
GCAGACCTCAAACTAGACTCAGATGAAGCCATGGTTTCCTACGACGTCACTTCTCTGTTCACCTGCATTCCCACCACAGAAGCAGTTGAATCTGTTAGAAAACGATTCCTTCGAGACAGCACCTTATTGGATAGAACAAACCTCACCACGGACCAGATTTGCACCCTGCTTGACCTCTGCCTGACTACCACTTATTTCCAGTTTAATGAAACTTTCTACAGACAGAAGCATGGATGCGCCATGGGCTCACCGGTATCCCCTATTGTGGCCAATCTTTACATGGGGAAAGTGGAACATAAAGCTTTGACCACTTTTTCAGGAGTTGCTCCTAGCCACTGGTTCAGATATGTGGATGACACCTGGGTTAAAATCAAAACCCATGAGGTGGAAGCCTTCTCTAAGCACATCAATGCAGTGGATATTAACATCAACTTCACTCGGGAGGACGTCAGTGGGAATAATCTAGCCTTCTTGGATTGTGATGTACACATTAGACAAGACAGAAGCCTGAGCATCGAGGTCTACCGGAAACCCCCACACACAGACCAGTACCTACTCTTTGACTCTCACCACCCACTGGAACACAAATTGGGGGTCATTAGGACCTTGCAACACAAGGCTCAGAATTATCCCTACAATGATTGAGGGAAAAGAGAAGGAGCAGAATCACATCAAGAAAGCACTTCAGAACTGCGGGTATCCCAACTGGTCTTTCCTCAAGAGCAGAAAAAGGAACAGAATGGACAAGGAGGATAACAGGAACAAATGCAAGAACATTGTCATTCCCTACATTTCTGGTCTATCTGAGAAACTTAGGAGGATCTTCTACAAACACAACATTCCGGTACATTTCAGACCCAGTAACACTCTGAAGCAGAAACTGGTCCACCCTAAGGACAGAATACCCAGACACAAACAGGACAACGTAGTGTATGCCATTCAGTGCAGTGAGGATTGCACGTACTCGTATATTGGTGGGACAAAACAACCGCTTCACAGGTGCATGGCTCAACACAGGAGAGCCAGTTCCTCAGGCCAGGACTCTGCTGTCTACCTTCATCTTAACAACAAAGGACACTCATTTCAGGATTGCAATGTACGCATTTTAGCCAGAGAGGATCGTTGGTATGAGCGAGGAGTTAAAGAAGCCATTTTTGTCAACCTGGAACGGCCATCACTGAACAGAGGTGGGGGTCTAAGGCCCTGTCCACACGGCAACGGATTCAGGTGAATCCGATAAAATTTTTTATCGTTTCGGCCTGGCGTCCACATGGCACTGGCGTTTTGGGTGCCCCAAAATGATATTTTTTGAGAACGGTTTCCAGAGTGGAAAAATCTGGCAACGGCGCTGTTGCGAAGTCGTCTGAATGAGTAGAACGGATTTGTTTACGATGACGTCACAATCACATGACTAGAACAAGCAGCACGCCGGGTAGAAGAAGGGGTTTATGCGCATGCGTCCTACTTCTTCTATTGTTCTGGTGTCTCCGATGGGACCGTCTTACAGCGCACGTAGAGGTGTGGCATGTGTATTGCATCGTTTTCAGCAAGCGTTGCGTTGCCATATGTACCTGATATTTTACTGATCCGTTGCCCATGTGGACGCGATATTTTTTTTACCCGCTAAAAAAAAATCTTGTTGCCGTTGTCGTGTGGATGTAGCCTAAGACATCATTTATCAGCCACTTACAATGCAGTCCTTGGCACACTTCCCAGACAACTGAATGCACACCAAAACCCAGCTGTTTTCAGTGACTCACAGGAGAATCAGCATTCCATTGATCACCCTAACGGGCAATCCATTGATCATCCTAACGACTCTTGAGGCCGTTCACAACCAGCCCCCAGTGACCCACACCAACAGGATGACTCAATGACACCTTAGGCCCTGTCCACACGGCAACGGATTCAGGTGACTTCGATACAATTGCTTATCGTTTAGGCCTGGCGTCCACACGGCACCGGCGTTTTGGGTGCCCAAAACGCAATCCTTTTGAGAACGGGTTCCAGAGTGGAAAGATCTGGCAACGTTGCTGTTGTGAAGTCGTCTGGATGAGTAGAACGGATTTGTTTACGATGACGTCACAACCACATGACTGTGAGTGCTTCACGCCGGGTAGAAGTGTAACAAATATCACCAGGAAAAAGCCTTACAGAGCACTAGTGAGAGTGAAACACGAGCTTGGATAATATTATTATTATTATTATTATTATGTTCAGTGTTAGTTCACAGTAGTAATGCAAGAAGCAGAATAGTGACAGTAATAGTGAAGCAAAAACATGCAATTGTACAAACACTGCAGCTCTACAGCAAAATATTCATTTATGAAATTTTCTGATTCTTAACACCAGTAGTGCCAATAATGTTCTCATTGCGATGCGAGTTGTCAACAAATCCTATAACTTGGTTCATGAAACGCGCTTACAAAATATTTTCACTGTGAATATTTATTGTGTAATGGTGCAATCCCGCCAGCAAAAATAGGGGAAAAAAGGAGCGATCTCACCTCTTCAGATGTTGATTTAAGTCCGACAATACATTCCTCAAAAAGAGTGTAGAGGAGCAAATTAATCCAATTTATTTCGGACCATTAAAGACGCCGCCTTCCGCGTAGAATCATACGTCATCCTCACCGCCATATTGGATAGGTCAAAGCGGAGAATAAAGATTAGCTGCGTTTAACTGTACCAACAGGTTTACCGTCCAAACGAGATCATATGGGATTACCTTTCACAGGTGAGAAACAACAAATTAATCCATCGTGTATCATTCAATTTATTCCGGACCATTGAAGACGCCGCCTTCCGCGTAGAATCATACGTCATCCTCGCCGCCATTTTGGAGAGGTCAAAGCGGAGAATAAAGATTAGCTGCGTTTAACTGTACCAACAGGTTTTCTGTCCAAACGAGATCACATGGGATTACCTTTCACAGGTGAGACTGGAAAAATACTTTTCATTGTATTTGGTCATTATAATGTAATTTTACGAACAGATTTTCCTGACTTTGTGGCTAATTTGAAGTCTCGCGCATAATAGTTTATGCGCATGTGTCGTTACTTCTTTTATTGTTCTGGTGTCTCCGAAGGGACCGTCTTACAGCGCCCCTAGAGGTGTGGCATGTGTATTGCATCGTTTTCAGCAAGCGTTGCGTTGCCATATGGACCTGATATTTTACTGATCGTTGCCCATTTGGACGCGATATATTTTTAAATAACATCTCGTTGCCGTTGTCGTACATCCACACGACAATGGCAACGAGATGTTATTTAAAAATATATCGCGTCCAAATGGGCAACGATCAGTAAAATATCAGGTCCATATGGCAACGCAACGCTTGCTGAAAACGATGCAATACACATGCCACACCTCTAGGGGCGCTGTAAGACGGTCCCTTCGGAGACACCAGAACAATAAAAGAAGTAACGACACATGCGCATAAACTATTATGCGCGAGACTTCAAATTAGCCACAAAGTCAGGAAAATCTGTTCGTAAAATTACATTATAATGACCAAATACAATGAAAAGTATTTTTCCAGTCTCACCTGTGAAAGGTAATCCCATGTGATCTCGTTTGGAATAAATTGAATGATACACGATGGATTAATTTGTTGTTTCTCACCTGTGAAAGGTAATCCCATATGATCTCGTTTGGACGGTAAACCTGTTGGTACAGTTAAATGCAGCTAATCTTTATTCTCCGCTTTGACCTATCCAATATGGCGGCGAGGATGACATATGATTCTACGCGGAAGGCGGCGTCTTTAATGGTCCGGAATAAATTGAATGCTACATGTTGATGGATTAATTTGCTCCTCTATGCCCTTTTTGAGGAATGTATTGTAGGACTAAAACCAACATCTGAAGAGGTGAGATCGCTCCTTTTTTTCCCTATTTTTGCTGGCGGGATTGACTCTGCCCTAAGGGCAGAGTCTCTCTCTCTCTCTCTCTCTCACTTTGCACCATTACACAATAAATATTCACAGTGAAAATATTTTGTAAGCGCGTTTCATGAACCAAGTTATAGGATTTGTTGACAACTCGCATCGCATCGCAATGAGAAGATCATTGGCACTACTGGTGTTAAGAATCAGACCATTTCATAAATGATTATTTTGCTGTAAAGCTGCAGTGTTTGTACAATTGCATGTTTTTGCTTCACTATTACTGTCACTATTCTGCTTCTTGCATTACTACTGTGAACTAACACTGAACATATAATAATAATAATATCCAAGCTCGTGTTTCACCCTCACTAGTGCTCTGTAAGGCTTTTTCCTGGTGATATCCTGGTGATATTCGTTACACTTCTACCCGGCGTGAAGCACTCACAGTCATGTGGTTGTGACGTCATTGTAAACAAATCCGTTCTACTCGTCCAGACGACTTCACAACGACAACGTTGCCAGATCTTTCCACTCTGGAACCCGTTCTCAAAAAGATTGCGTTTTGGACACACAAAACGTCGGTGCCGTGTGGATGCCAGGCCTAAACGATAAGCAATTGTATCGGAGTCACTTGAATCCATTGCCGTGTGGACAGGGCCTTAGATGAGCTTTTCATCCATGAGAGGATAATACCTGATGCTCCCTACCAGTCAGACAGAACTGAAGAAGCCTTTCGGATGAGAGGTGAAACGTCTTCAAGAATCTTCAAGCAAGTCCAGTTGCTCTCTTTTACCACCCACAGTATGGACCCTTTTCACGTGATGTCACGACAAACGCGGCCGCCATTTTGGACATGTACTACCAGTAGTTTACCACAGCCAACATTGAGGAACGGCAGCAAAGAAAGTTTTTACTTTCAGCAAGACTTCCATCATGCCACTATATTGTTGTGCACCTGGATGTAGTAACCATCAACAAACAAGGCAAGGTTTATTATTTTATCGGATCCCGATGGAGAAGATGGATAGCGGCCATTAACAGGAAAGATTGGCAGCCCTTGGCATACCAACGCTTGTGTAGTGACCACTTTGTTGGAGGTAAGACAAATAAAATTCGCCAGAAAAGGCATTACATTGCTGTTAACATTCTGTGGCGGCGAGCGTGTAACCAAATAGGTTAAAATAACCCATTGTAACCTCTTTGTTCTTCTGTAGTAGCTATTGTTGACTAGCTAATGTCAACAAGTAGCTGGTATGTTACTGTAGCAATGTTTACGTTCAGTCATTTGGATGACTGTTAAAACCTTTCAGTCTCAAGTTTTTCCTTTACTGTATTTACTAGTTTACTGTAATTACGATCCGGCAGCTATTTACGCCGGATCCAGTGTAAATAGCTGCCGGAGCCAACATCCGAGATTCCGGAGCGCGCTCCAGCTTGCTCCCCCTCAAATTAAGCAGCGCGCTCCGGCTTGCTCCCCCTCAAATTAAGCAGCGTGCTCCGGCTTGCTCCCGGAGTGCTCCGGCCGAGGTTCCGGAGTGCGCTCCGGCCGAGGTTCCCCTCAAATTAAGCATCGCGCTCCGGCTTGCTCCGGAGCAAGCTGGAGCGCGCTGCTTAATTTGAGGGGGAGCAAGCCGGAGCGCGCTCTGGAACCTTGGCCGGAGCACTCCTGGAGCAAGCCGGAGCGCGCTCCGGAACCTCGGATGTTGGCGTGTATGTGTATGGCGATGGGTTTTTAATGACATACGTATACAGATCATGTGGGCTGAAGTCAGGTAAAGACGAGGGCTTCGTGTACTTCCGTACGTCAGTGAACAATCCTGGTGGAAGCAGGTAAACGTCGTTCTCTAAGCCTGCTAACCTCAATTTTTGCAAATACCTCTCCCTCTGCTCGCCCTGTAAATGCCCTACGTCGCTGGATAGTGAAGGTGTTTTCTGCATCTCGCTCCTTTTTCTTTTATGTTTTTTGTTTGTCGCCTTCCTCGCATTCAAACTGATTCGAGCCAAAGTCCACTACATGTTCAAAATGGCGGTCGCGTTTACAAAGGTCATGTGACTGAAAAGGGTCTATATGTAAAGTATAAACGTGGTTATATAAAAGTTATCTTTTACATTTTTGAGGTGACAGTAATGAACTAAATCCATGCTCCATCCAACATCATAACTAATTAATGATCAGTTCATCAGCTACAGTGGATATAAAAAGTTTACACCCCCCGTTAAAATGATAGGTTTTTCTGATGTGTTTAAAAAAAGAGAGACTACGATAATTTCAAAACTTTTCCCACCTTTTAATGTGACCTATAACCTGTACAATACAATTGAAAAACAAACAAATCTGTTAGGGGGAAAAACATTTTTAAAAAACGTACAATAAACTGGTTGCAGACGTGTGCACAACCTTAAATTAATACTTTGTTGAAGCACCTTTTGATTTAATTATAGCATTCAGTCTTTTTGGGTTCACACCTGCCATCAGTTAAAATGACTCTGATTAACCCCAAATAAAGTTCAGACATTTACTCAGTTGCATCCTCCAGCAAAAGCCAGCGTTCACAGAGAGCTTACAAAGCATCAAAGGGATCTCACTGTTGAAAGGTATCAGTCAGGAGAAGGGTACGAAAAAATTTCCATGACATTAGATATACCATGGAGCACAGTGAAGACAGTCATCAAGAAGTGGACAAAATATGGGACAACAGTGACATGACAGAGAATTGGACGTCCCTCCAAAATCGATGAAAAGACAAGATGAAAACTGGTCAGGGAGGCTGCCAAGAGGCCTACAGCAACACTGAAGGAGCTGCAGGAATTTCTGACAAGTACTGGTTGTGTACTACATGTGACAATGATCTCCCATATTCTCCATATGTCTGGACTATGGGGTAGGGTCAAAGAAAAACATCCAGGCCTGGCTAAATTTTTGGAGAAAAAAAAAAATCAAGTGTCCCAAAAGCATGTGGGAAAATGTGTTATGGTCTGATGAAACCAAGGTTGAACTTTTTGGCCACAATTCCAAAAGGTATGTTTGGCTCAAAAACACCACTGCGCATCATCAAAAGAACACTATACCCACAGTGAAGCATGGTGGTGGCAGCATCATGTTTCGGGGTTGTTTTTCTTCAGCTGGAACAGGATCTTTAGTCAACGTGGAGGGAATTATGAACAGTTCTAAATACCAGTCAATTTTGGCACAAAACCTTCAGGTGTCTGCTAGAAAGCTGAAGAAGAATTTCATCCTTCAGCATGACAATGACCCCAAAAATGTTTTGGAATGGCCCAGCCAGAGCCCAGACCTAAATCCAATTGAAAATCTGTGGGGTGACCTGAAGCAGGCTGTGCACAAGAGATGCCCTCACAATCTGACAGATCTGGAGCGCTTTTGCAAAGATGAGTGGGCAAATATTGCCAAGTCTAGATGTGGCAGGCTGATAGACGCCGACCCAAAAAGACTGAATACTGTAATTAAATCAAAAGGGGCTTCAACAAAGTATTAGTTTAAGGGTGTGCACACTTATACAACCAGCTTATTGTACGTTTATGTTTTTCCCCCTAACAGATTTGTTTGTTTTTTCAATTGAATTGTACAGGTTATAGGTCACATTAAAGGTGGGAAAAGTTTTGAAATTATTTATCGTGGTCTCATTTTTTCTTACATCAGAAAAACCTATCGTTTTAATGGGGTGTGCACACCTTTTTTCCCTATTTATTTATTATCCACTGTAGATTCTTGAATTATGAACAATTCATACAGTTCATCCTGCTATTCAGTAGTATGAATGAAATGAACTTTTTGAGTTTTGGGTTGTTATTGGAGTGCTATTTTATGGACATTTCAGCAATATTAAAAGATCTTTCTACCAAAATCAGACTACACGAGTGAGGAAAATAATTGTTATTGATTGATTCATTCATATTTACTTTTTCATCATCTTTCTTGTTGCTCTTAGTCATAGAACAGTGGGGCTCATTTATCTGTCAGTGACTGTGTAGGTTCATGGTAGCCTTCAAACATGGCTGCCATGGATTACAACTCCCAAGCACCACAGTGCCCTCCCTCTCCTGAATTCTGATTGGGAGTATGCCTGTTTCTAATCACTGTCCCTATATATGCACGCCAAACACGCCAGCCCGTTGCAAAGTATCGTTTTGTGTTCTCATACCTGATCATACCGAGCTGTTCAGTTTCTTTGACCTGACTCTAGTGTATTCTGACTCCCGCTACATATTTACCAACTTTGAGACACTCTGGTTTTCCTCCGACACTGATTGCATATTGACCAACCTTTTTTGCACGAACCTGACCTCAATTCTCGTCTCACTACTTGGCTTTATTCACCAGTTTGCGACGCACCCGCTCTCTCCTGCAATTGCGTCCGTAAATGCCTGCAATCTGACATTATCAAGCTGGATACAAATGGATTTATTTGTAAATCATTCATATGAACATTTACACAAGATATTTTGGTGTTTATGAAAATCTTGTAATTTCAGAAAAACTTTTGTATCCTATTTGTGCATACAAAGACTAACTTCAGTAAACTTCAGCTGATCTGCTTCAAATCAAATAATTTGCATGGATTATTGCATGTTTATACGGAGTTTATATACAGCTTAAACTGCCATTTGTTTACATTTACAGCATTTAGCAGACACCCTTATCCAGAGTGATTTACAAAACTCCTGTGTAGCCTTTTTCAAAAATATATCATGTTTGTTCACTAGGTCAGGGACTAAGAATATCATCATGCTAAATCCTTGTATTACAATTACATGCACAAATTTAATGAAAATTTTTTGAAACCCAGTCATTTCATCATATTAATGGCATTAATTTAAAAATCAGCAAATATGAAGAAAAGAAAGCAAGTCAAAACAAATCCATAAATTAGGACAAATAAGAACAGTCTTTCAATTAAGACAAATGAAATGCTGCTGAATAAAAGGAAGACCGCTGCTCTGTGCATAGCCATAAGCCAGTGCAAACAGTTTGGCTGATGGGGCAGCCTCCAAACATGGCCTCTCCGGACTATGCTTCCCAAGTGACACAGCCCCCCTCATCTCCCGAATACTAAGAAGTGCACCTGTTTCCCATTACCCCAGTAATCACCTCCCAATATAAGCTCAGTAAACACTGACACTAGTTGCAAAGTATTGTTTTGTGTCTGCATACCTGATCACACCAAGCCTTCTCTTCCAGTTTTGACCTCCTGTGACTTTGACCACTTTTCCTGTGTTTACGTTGACTCTTTTCTCATCTAATCTTTGACACGCCGTTTGTACAGCGACTGACCCTAGCCCGTTTCCGACTACGCCTTCTGATTGCTGTTTTGGAGTTGGTTAACAGTTAGTGACGCACCTGCTCTCCCCTGCGTTTGCATCTGTAAGTGCTTGCACCCTGACAGGATACCTCACCTGCAATGGATGCAGCAAAGGAAGCCAAGCAAACTGCTCTCAATGCTCAGGGGCAATTGTTAGGAGAGCACCAGCAAATGTTAAGCAAACTTAACACCAGAATGTCATAGTTAACAGCTGTTGTCTCGCAGGCCATCCTGACACCCCCCCTCATCCTCCACTAGTGCTGCCATGATGGTTTCTCGACCAGAAAGGTACCCCGGAGAAGTTTCTGACTGTAAAGGGTTTTGTCTTCAGTTTTTGTTATACTTCACAACCAAATTACTTCACGGTACTTTGCGACAGAGGAGCAAAAAATTGCCCAATTCCTCAATCTCCTCACAGAAAAGGCAATGAAGTGGGCTAGTGCTGTTTGGGCATGTGGGGGTGAACACACCTCTTACGACCATTTTATCGAACTGTTAAAATGAGTTTTTGATTATCAGCCTGAGGGTGTCGAAGTAGGAGAAAAACTACTCACAATCTGGCAGGGGGAGAGGAGAGTGGCCGAATATGCCCTGGAGTTCTGCATGCTGGCGGTAGGAAGTGGGTGGAACAAGCCAGCCTTAAAGGCCACTTTTCAACAGGGACTACGCCCCGAGGTTCTCACCAAACTGGCATGCTGTGATGAGCAACTCACTCTCTACTCCCTCATCGACTTGGCTATCCATCTAGACAATCTGCTTTGCAACAGACCCTTGTTGCAACCCTTGCCAGCTCTTCCACCTATTCCACAATCCCCGACTTCAATGGAGGTCTCCCATGCTCGCCTGCAATGCTCAGAGAAGGACAGGAGACGTCATGAGGGGTTGTGTTTTTATTGCAGTGAACCAGGCTAAGTGCCCAGTTCGCCCACCTAACCCTAGAAGGGAGGCTCCCCCCAGCAAAGAGACCCGTATCTCCAGCCCGGTGAGTCACAAACCAATTCACACACCACATTCTCTCAAGATTTGTTGTACTATTAAAGCTCCCAGACTCAACCCATGTTCTCTCTGACTTCATAGAATCTGGGGCAGAAGGTAACCTCATCAGTCTATAGGTTGACCAGAGGTACAACCTGCCCATGGAGGAACTCCAGTGAACAGTGAATCTCAAGGCCATTGATGGGGGTCCCATCGGTGAAGGGCTCATTGCAACATGCACTTCACCTCTCGAAATCCAGATTGGGGCCCTTCATGTTGAACATATCCCCTTGCTAGTCACTCACACAGCGCAACATGCCATAGTTCTGGGTTTCCCTTGGCTCCAGCTTCACAATCTCCTAGCAACACAGAGAAATTCTGCGATGGTCTCCATATCCTGCTTTTAGAACCATTTACAACTTCTGCAAGTCACCCTTTCGTCCACATCTGTAGAGAGCCTGTTGTCAAGAGGCATCAACACTGTTCCCTCCTGTTATCATGAACTTGGAGGAGTTTTCAGTAAGGGTAAGACAAGTGGCCTACGCCTTCATCAAGCCTATGACTGTGCCATAGACCTTCTCCCAGGCATGACACCACCTTGTAATCGCATATATCCTCTGTCCATCACTGAGCAAGCTGCCATGGAGGAGTATGTACAAGAAGCATTACAACAGAGGTACATTAGACCATCTGCATCCCTAGCCTCAGTGAGTTTCTTTTTTTGGAGAAGGGGGGGGCTTCACCCATGCATCAATTACTGAGGTCTTAAACCAGATCACGGTAAAATACCTTTATCCACTTCCTTTAGTACCATCAACCTTAGAACAGTTAAGGTCACCTCGAATCTTCACCAAGCTGAACCTTCGAAGCGCATATAACTTGGTAAGGATTTGTGAGGGTGACGAGTGGAAGACCACCTTTAGTATGACATCTGGGCACTTCGAATATTGTGTAATGCCTTATGGACTTTCTTGCGCTCCCAGCATCTTCCAATGTCTGATCAACAACGTCCTCGGAGACATACTGGGATGCTATGTGATTTGCGTATTTACAGGATATCCTGAGCTACTCCCCCGATGAAAGTTCTCACCATGAACATGTTAGGTCAGTGCTCGCTCGATTATTAGAAAACCACCTCTCTGTTTAAAGCAGAAAAATGTAAATTTCATGTCCACCAGATCTCCCTCTGCACTGATGTAACAAGGAATGAGTAAGCATGAACAACAGCAAAGTCTCTACGGTCACCTCCTGGCTCGCACCAACCATCGTAAAGGAACTGCAACACTTCCTGGGGTCTGCTAATTTCTATCACCGCTTCATCCTTGGTTTCAGTATGATCACAACAGCCCTGCTGAAAAAAGGTCCGCGATATCTCGAATGGAACCCAGCCACCAAAGAAGCCTTCAAACAGCTTAAGGCAACTTTCACATCAGCCCCCATTCTCAGGCACCCAGACCCGACTCAGCTGTTCACCGTGGATGTAGATGCCTCTGAGACAGGAGTAGGAGGGGTGCTATTTCAACACTTTGGGGAGAAGACCAAGCTACAGCCCGTAGCCTTTTTCTTGAAGAAACTCACCCCAGCCGAGCAGAACTACGACATTGGAAATTGGGAACCTCTAGCTATCAGACTAGCCCTTGAAGAGTGGAGACAGTGGCTGGAGGGTGCCACACATCCATTCACCATCCTCACAGACCATAAAAATCTCAAGTATCTCAAATCTTGTTGAAAACAGCTAAACGTCTAAATGCCCGCCAAGCCAGATGGGCACTCTTCACCCAATTCCAATTCACTATTTCATATCATCCAGGTCACAAAGCAGATGCCCTCTCCAGAATCCACACTGACTCTAACAACAGTCCAGAGCCCACGCCAATCCTGCCGTCTGAGTGCTTTGTGCATGCTATTACACGAGAGGTGGATAAAGAGAGAGCACAGGCCCAACCTCCAAATCCTCCTGAGAGCTGTCCTCCCGGGCTCATGTATGTGCCTCCCCAATTTTGAGGTCAACTCATCACCTGGGTCCACAGATCCTTTGCCATGGGGCACCCTAGCAGTCAATGTGCTTATCAGTTCTTCTGGAATAAGTATTGGTGGGAGAACATGGTCTCAGAAATAAATCACTTTGTTTCATCCTGTTCCACCTGTGCCCAAGCCAAGGTACCCTGGGCTCTGCCTGCAGGAAAACTCTGTCTGCTCCCAGTACCTCAACGACCCTGGTCACATATCGCCATAGATTTCATCACTGACCTACCTCAATTCCAAGGTAATACAGTCATCCTGGTTGTCATCAATTGCTTCTCCAAAGCACTCAAGCTCATTCTTCTGTCCAGCTTACCCACTGCATTCGAAACCACAGAACTCCTATTCACACACGTCTTCAGATATTATGGTATCCCTGAAGACATCATTAGTGACCGGGGCTCCCAGGTCATCTCCAGGGTTTGGGCCAAGTTTATGGATAGATTGGGGGTTTCCGTAAGCTTAACTTCAGGGTATCACCCTTAGTCCAACGGCCAGGTGGAAGACGCAAACCAGGAGGTCAGGTGTTTTCTCAGAATCTTCTATATGAAGAACCAAAAAGATTTGGCACAATTCCTTCCTTGGGCAGAATACGCCCAGAACTCCCTTAAGCACTCAGCCACCCAACTAACATCTTTTCAGTGCGTCCTTGGTTATCAGCCACCTCTCTTCCCATGGGACAACTCCCCAATGCAGATCCTGGCTGTCGACTCCTGGTTCAAGAGGTGCGAACAGGTGTGGGAGGGAGTTCACCAGTGGCTGGAACTGGTAACCAGCAAGTACAAGCAGTACATAGATAAACACCAAAGGGAGACTTCTGAATATGCCCAAGGCAACCGAGTATGGATGTCTACAATGGACCTATGAGAACCCAACTCATGCTGGAAGCACCAAGCCCGATACAATGGTCCATTTAAAATTACCCGTAAGATCTACGCGGTCTTGTACAAAACTGGAACTCCCACCTCACTGCAGGATGGCACCCACGTTCCATGCGTCATGCCTGAAACCCGCCATCCAAGGTCTCCTAGCGACTAACAAGCCCATTAGAAAACCTCCCCTCTCCCTGGAAATGGAGGAAGACCCTATATACCAAGTGCATAAGATCCTCAAGTCCTGGCATAGACAAAGGACAATTAGAGTACCTAGTAGACTGGGAGGAATACGGCCTGGAGGAATGCAGCCGGGTGAATTCAAGGGACATTCTAGACCCACTCCTCACCCAGGAATTCCACCTAATCTCTGACATGCCATTTGTGCATCAACTGACCCTAGCCCGTCCCCGACTATACCTTCTGATTGCTGATTTGGTTACCAGTTTGCGACGCACCCGCTCTCCCCGTGTTTGCATCCGTAAGTGCCTGCACCCTGACAGATGGATGATTTAGAGCATGCTGTGCTTATGAGGGAATTGATATTTAGAGACCAATATTATTTCAGACGGTCACCGAATGACAGAAGACAATTTTAAAATAGCCCCGTTTCCCTGTGTGAGGTGCTTGGGTAGCTATGATCTCCTGGGTACAGTGTACATAGCTTTTATTTTATTTTTTAAACCCCCGTTTTCATGTCACCTCACACCTAATTCACATTTTCTTTAAATTGTCTCAAATGTTGGCCTTTTCATCTGCTGTTACACAGCTAAATAATATTTTTATTGGCGTAGATGTGGATCAAAGTAACTGCCACTTATTCCTCTGAGAAAATCTTTTTCTTTCACAGTTTATTAACCATTTTGTGTGTCAAGCCTTCTTTGCACTTTACCTTCATAGAGCTTTGTGGCTGTCACTCAGTGCTAATAGGTCGAGTCAGGAATATGGTTTGTACTTTACAGGTGATTGGCAGTCATCATGACAAATGAGTACAAAGAAAATAAGCATTACTGAAAGTTTTGCAAATCTGCTGCAACATTTTTAGTTCGTTTTGGCTTACCAAAACATTAAAACAAAATTCAATAAAGGACTAATAAATGAGACCCATTGTCAGATACATCTCGGTGCAGAAGTGTAGAAACATTACAATTATACTCACCTTTAATCTAACAAATGCTTTCAGTTACAGAGAAAATGAACAGAAAATGAAGATTAACCTTTGTAGGAATTAATTACTTACTTAAGTAAACGAGAACTCCATGCGGTTCACTCACGATGACTCATCTGCAAACAGGACACACCAGGACCTAAATGGATGGTCGGATGTTTGAGCTCACGATACAGCAATAATAAATAAACCAAATTTTGCATAAAACATCAGCCTTGCATCAATAGGCATGTTATATATGAAATTGTGTGTGTGCGTGTGTGTAAAATATACATACACACTTGTAGTTGCTACATATTGACACCCAGAATACGTTTTTTACCAACACACAGAACATTTTTGGGAAGTGAGGACATTTTAGCTGGTCCTCACTTTTTCAAAGGGCTGTTTGAGGGTTAAGACTTAGTTTTAGGGTTCAGGTTAGAATTACATTTAGGTTAGGGTAAGGGGCTGGGAAATGCATTACATCAATGAGTCCCCACAGAGATAGAAGTACAAGTGTGGACTTCCGGCTTAGCAAAATATGGTGCAAGACGCGCGTGGAGGAGCTCCTGCAGACTTCATTTGTTTGTCATAAATTGGCACTATTTACACCACTTCTACCACCCAAGTTTGCACTAATCATCTTTTGACTTGGTTACCTTGCGTTTTTTTTTCTCATGAAAATGCCTCCAAAGCTTAGCAAAGCAGAAAATAACTCTCAATCTAACCAGTGTCCTGTTGCTAATGCTACCTCCCTGCTCCACATGGATTCTGCAGCCCCGGCAGGCACTAGCTGCATGCCGCCCCCTACTGCGGACATCACCACACTCAAAACGGAATTTCTTTCCGCTCTTCATGATGATGTTACAGCTATATTTAAGACAGAGCTTCAAGCAGCTTTGAGAGAGAACCTCATATCTATTAAATCTGAACTGCTTGCCCTAAAAACTGAACTGTCCAGCAATATTTCTGCCATGTAATCAGATGTCGCGGGACTGAAAGTCACAGTTACTTAGATGGAGCAGTCTCTCTCTACCTGTTCGGACGACATCGTTACTCTTCAGAGCAAAGTTGAGCATTTGTCCAAAGAATGGGTGAAGCTGGAAAACAAGTGTGAAGATCTGGAGTCCAGAGCTCGCCGTCAAAACCTACAGATTGTTGGCGTCCCGGAGGACGACCCCGACTTCATATCCGCGGCCGGTGTGTCTAGACTGCTGATGGAGGCTTTCAAACTTGACAAGGAGCCACTCGTGGATACAGTCCACTGGTCCCTTATGCCGAAACCCAAGCCTGGTGACCGTCCCCGCGCTATAGTGGCGAAGCTTCACTACTACACTGACTGCTCCGATATCCTCAGGAAAGCGAGAGAACTGCAGCGGATAAAAATCCGCAATATGACCATCTCCGTCTTCCCGGATCACACCGCCAAGATGGCACGGGCACGTGCCGCGTTCAACGATGTCTGTAGTCAGCTACGTGAAATAGAGGGAGTCAGATTTGGTCTGCTGCATCCTGCCTGGTTGCGTATAACCCACGGAGGCGTACAACGGGATTTCACGTTACCAGAAGAGGCCAAGTCATTCATCAAGACAATAACCAACTAAAGAGACTGCACCGTACTTTTCTATGGCGATAACTCCAGCCAGTCATTCAGGTTCGACCTAAATCCATTGGTGAGTGAGTAAATTCAGCACATATTACCTTATGTTGTAATCTCCTCTGGGACATTGACTGTCTATGAGAACAGAACTGATGATAACTGTAAACCTAACAACATTTCTCTTGAGTGCGTTGCTCTCGCTTAAACAAATGCCATGTAGCTTCTTGTCCCTGATTATCCGATTGTCAATGTCTTAAGGCCATATCGGTCATTTTTACCTATTTTATTTAACTATTATTATTTCCTCATGTTTTTTTTATTTTATCTTGGTTTTTTTTTCTGCTAATGACCTCACAAGCTCCTGATTTGATTTTTAATGAAACTGACTACCTTTAGTCTTGAATTTGATTTACTTATTTTCAATTTAACTTCTTTTATTATTGTTCCATAGGTCATGATATTCTTGATTTTATTTCATACTTTTTTCCTCCTTAACAGTTACTATAACAGTTCAGATTGTTGATTATATGTACCTTGCATTTTATATTTAAAGTTTATTTCTCTGCAGGCGCTTATCTGTTAAACTTAGGCCAAGTTTACATTAGACCGTATCTGTCTCGTTTTCTTCGCGGATGCACTGTCCGTTTACATTAAACCGCCTGGAAAAGCCGGGAAACGGGAATCCGCCAGGGTCCACGTATTCAATCTAGATCGTGTCAGCTCCGGTGCTGTGTAAACATTGAGATACGCGGATACGCTGTGCTGAGCTCTAGCTGGCGTCATCATTGGACAACGTCACTGTGACATCCACCTTCCTGATTCGCTGGCGTTGGTCATGTGACGCGACTGCTGAAAAACGGCGCAGACTTCCGCCTTGTATCACCTTTCATTAAAGAGTATAAAAGTATGAAAATACTGCAAATACTGCCCATTGTGTAGTTATGATGGTCTTTAGGCTTGCCATCCTTCCACTTGCAAGTGGTAAGTGATATGCGCTGGGATCACACA
This sequence comes from Neoarius graeffei, assembly GCF_027579695.1. Classification (NCBI taxonomy): domain Eukaryota; kingdom Metazoa; phylum Chordata; class Actinopteri; order Siluriformes; family Ariidae; genus Neoarius; species Neoarius graeffei. The sequence goes on from NC_083588.1 coordinate 16,924,150, forward strand.
CACAGCGGCTCAGTCCCGAATCACAGCTTGTGCACTTCACTCGCGTGCTCTGTGAGCTGCGCAAGGCCGGAGTGCGCACCCTCCAGAGGGCACTCGCTGTTCAGGGCGGAGTGATTTGGAGCGCAGGATGCCTGCGGAGCCGAGCGTATCCGTGTATTGGTGTTGCTGTGTGCACGCAAATCGTGTATTGGTGTTGCTGTGTGCACACTAATCGTTTTAAAAACGTTAATCTGATGATCCGCTGATACGGTCTAATGTAAACATGGGCTTAGCTACACAGTTGAAAGCACCTCTCTACGAGGATGGCTCCCTTTGGAGTCTGCACATTGTTCTTATCGTTTGGGGATGGGAACATTTGATGTGCGGGTGGGAGGGTGGATGGTTTTCAGGTTACGTCTCTATGTATATATGTCTTTTTGCTTTGTTTCTTTTTCTTTTCCGTTATCCCTGATGTTGTGGGTGAGACGCTACTTCCTTTTCTCAAGTGACAGTGTAGATGATCAATACTAAGTCACACAATTTTGATAACGGTTCAAGTAATAGATTATTGAGCTGGAATGTTAAAGGTATGAATAGTCCAATTAAGAGATCAAAGATATTTTCACATCTAAAATGGTTAAACACTGACATAGCTTTCCTTCAGGAAACTCATTTGCGCAATAGAGATCAAATCAGACTCAGGTGTCCATAGGTGGGTGATATTTTTCATTCAACTTTTGATTCCAAAGCTAGAGGGGTGGCAATTTTGGTCAATAAAAGAGTTCATTTCTCTGCTTTCAAGACCATAATTGACAAAAATGGAAGACACTTAATTATTGCAGGCACTCTATACCACAACCCTGTACTGTTGGTGAATATATATGCACCAAATTTTGATGACCCAAAATTTACAGATAGTCTATTCAGAAATCTTCCTTTCTTAAACACTCACCTTTTGATATTGGGTGGTGATTTGAATCGTGTTATTGACCCTTCATTAGACTGCTCAAACCCCCGTACTTTGTCACAATCCTCTATGTCCAAATCAGTTTCTGATTTTATGTCCAAGAGTGGGTTTGTCGACCCCTGGAGGTTCTATAACCCACAAGTTAAGGAATTTTCTTTTTTTTTTTTTCACACATACATCAATCTTATTCTCGCACTGATTATTTTTTTTGTTGACAGTTCTCTTGTCTCCAAAGTGACTTCCTCTGAGTATCACTCAATTGTTATTTCAGATCATGCCCCCCTAACTTTAAACATAAAATTTGTGGATCAACCCTGTTTTTCATCACCCTGGAGGTTTAACCCACTGCTGTTATCTGACGATGCATTTAATGTTTTTATATCTTCTACAATAGATGATTTCATTGCTTTAAATAAAAGCGACTCTACCAGTTTTTTGTTATTATGGGAATCACTCAAAGCATATTTACGTGGGCAAATTATGTCTTATTCGGCATATTCCAACAAAATCCGAAAGGCAAAATTACAAGACCTTACATCTAAAATTTTGGACACAGACCGACTAAATTCAGTTAACCCATCCCCAAGCCTGTTGAAGCGATGGCTCGACTTGCAGTCAGAACTGGACCTTCTAACAACAGCAGATGCAGAACGCCTTCTACTTCGTTCACGTAGTAACCATTATGAACATGGTGATAAATCGAGCAGATTATTGGCACATCAGCTGAAAAGATGGGCTGCATCTCGATTGATTCCCAGAATTAGAGATTCCACTGGCTCACTCACTTCTGACCAGGGCTGGGTTCAAAAGATCGATCCACGATCCGATATAGATTCATGTTCAAAAAATACGAGATCGATTCAAAAATGTGTGGATCCATCTCTTCCAGGTGGCTATAGGCACTATTTTCTCGACCATGCAAGGACCACTATAAAAAGCAGATGCCGGCAAAAGAAACCAAAACTTAAGAACGCGAGATGGCTGAAGCTGCACAGCTAAAATCACCGCCTGGCCTGAAAGCTGATGTATGACATTAGTTTGGATTCAAATGTTACGAGGACAGAGACGAAGTCAACAGAACAAAAGCAGTGTGCAAACCGTGCCACATAGAGGTAAAATATAGTGGCAATACAACCAATCTCCACAACCACTTATCCAGGCACCACGCCGACACAGTTTCAGCTAAACCTGCGGTGAATCAAACTGCACTGGAGAAGGCATTTGGTGTTAAATTACATGCACAAACACATATGGGGCTGTTCCTGTCAATAGGGACAATTTTTACTTTAAAGTGACAATCCAGAAATATCTAAGTAGAGCAATATCGGATCGAATTGCGGATCGAATCGGATCGTGACCTTATGAATCGAAATCGAATCGATCCAGGAAATCTGGATCGATTCCCAGCCCTACTTCTGACTCAACTACCATTAATACAATTTTTAAATCCTATTACTCTTCCCTTTATGAATCCGAATCTCCATTTGAAGTGACAGAAATGACCTCTTTTTTTTTGAAAATCTCAATGTCCCTACTGTTGGCCCAGACATTTCTAATGGGCTTGACGCTCTTCTTACTTTGCAAGAAATCGCTGCCACCATTAAAGCCATGCAAAGCTACAAAGCCCCTGGTCCCGATGGGTTCGGTGTTGAATTCTGTAAAAAATTTATGGATAAACTTGCCCCTCTTCTCATCTCGATGTTCAATGAGTCCCTTGGACATGGTTCACTGCCTCCGACCTTAACTCAGGCGTCCATAACTCTTCTTTTAAAGAAGGGCAAGGACCCTGAATCATGTACTTCTTACAGACCTTTGTCATTATTGAATGTTGATGTAAAAATATTGGCTAAAGCTTTAGCAACTCATCTTGAGAAGATTCTTCCTGCCATTATATCAGAACAACAAAATGGTTTTATTAAAGGACACCAGCTCTTTTATAATGTTCGCACACTTTTGAATGTGATTTTCTCCAAAACTACTTCTCCAGTCCCTGAAGTTGTTCTCAATCGATGCAGAGAAAGCATTCGATCATGTCGAGTGGAATTATCTTTTCGTTGCACTTCAAAAATTTGGATTTGGTAACAGATTTATATCATGGATTCGACTTCTCTACACCTCCCCCCCAGGCTAGCATTCACACTAATGACACCCGTTCTAGCTATTTTATGCTATCGCGTGGCACTCGACAGGGATGTCCCCTATCCCCTTTACTTTTTGCAATAGCCATTGAACCACTGTCTATTGCTTTAAAATCTCTTTCTCTTTTTCACAGAGTCTCTCGGGCCGGTGTTGAACTCAAATTGTCACTTTATGTACACTACCGTTCAAAAGTTTGGGGTCACTTTGAAATGTCCTTATTTTTGAAAGAAAAGCACTGTTCTTTTCAATGAAGATCACTTTAAACTAATCAGAAATCCACTCTATACATTGCTAATGTGGTAAATGACTATTCTAGCTGCAAATGTCTGGTTTTTGGTGCAATATCTCCATAGGTGTATAGAGGCCCATTTCCAGCAACTCTCACTCCAGTGTTCTAATGGTACAATGTGTTTGCTCATTGCCTCAGAAGGCTAATGGATGATTAGAAAACCCTTGTACAATCATGTTAGCACAGCTGAAAACAGTTGAGCTCTTTAGAGAAGCTATAAAACTGACCTTCCTTTGAGCAGATTGAGTTTCTGGAGCATCACATTTGTGGGGTCGATTAAATGCTCAAAATGGCCAGAAAAATGTCTTGACTATATTTTCTATTCATTTTACAACTTATGGTGGTAAATAAAAGTGTGACTTTTCATGGAAAACACAAAATTGTCTGGGTGACCCCAAACTTTTGAATGGTAGTATAGATGACCTGCTTCTATATGTTTCAGACCCAGTGACCAGTATTGCTCCAATCTGATCTCTGCTTAAGAGTTTTGGCTCCTTCTCTGGCTATAAATTCAATCTTCTCAAGAGTGAATGTTTTTCCATAAATTCTTCCACTTCATTACTTAAACAATCTGACATTTCTTTTAAACTTAGCTTGTCGGGGTTTAAGTATCTAAGGATCAATGTGACCCGTACTATATCATCTCTTTATATGGTTAATTTCTCCCCACTGGTGAATCAGGTTAAGGCAGATTTAGAGAGGTGGAACTCTTTACCATTGTCGTTAATAGGTCAAATTAATGCAGTGAAAATGACCGTGTTGCCTAAATTTCTCATCTCATCTCATTATCTCTAGCCGCTTTATCCTTCTACAGGGTCGCAGGCAAGCTGGAGCCTATCCCAGCTGACTACGGGCGAAAGGCGGGGTACACCCTGGACAAGTCGCCAGGTCATCACAGGGCTGACACATAGACACAGACAACCATTCACACTCACATTCACACCTACAGTCAATTTAGAGTCACCAGTTAACCTAACCTGCATGTCTTTGGACTGTGGGGGAAACCGGAGCACCCGGAGGAAACCCACGCGGACACGGGGAGAACATGCAAACTCCGCACAGAAAGGCCCTCGCCGACCCCGGGGCTCGAACCCAGGACCTTCTTGCTGTGAGGCGACAGCGCTAACCACTACACCACCGTGCCGCCTTGCCTAAATTTCTTTTTTTTTATTTCAATGTATTCCTTTGTTTTTGCCTAAATTTTTTTTAAATCACGAGACCAGGGCGGCACGGTGGTGTAGTGGTTAGTGCTGTCGCCTCACAGCAAGAAGGTCCGGGTTCGAGCCCCGTGGCCGGCAAGGGCCTTTCTGTGCGGAGTTTGCATGTTCTCCCCGTGTCCGCGTGGGTTTCCTCCGGGTGCTCCGGTTTCCCCCACAGTCCAAAGACATGCAGGTTAGGTTAACTGGTGACTCTAAATTGGCCGTAGGTGTGAATGGTTGTCTGTGTCTATGTGTCGGCCCTGTGATGACCTGGCGACTTGTCCAGGGTGTACCCCGCCTTTCGCCCGTAGTCAGCTGGGATAGGCTCCGGCTTGCCTGCGACCCTGTAGAACAGGATAAAGCGGCTAGAGATGATGAGATGAGATCACGAGACCAAGTTGTTACCACATCTTTGTGGCGTGGGAAATCACCCAGGGTGAGGTATTCACTATTGCAAAAGTTTAAATTCAGTGGTGGTCTTGCAGTACCCAATTTTCTGCTGTACTATTGGTCAGCACATATTCACAAACTGACCTATTGGCTACGATCCCCGGGATTATGGTGTAGGTTGGAGGCTCAGTCATTCTCCTCATCTTCTCCAATGGCTCTACTCTCCTCCTCATTACCAGTGAATCCTTCCAATTTTACTAGTAACCCTGTGATGCTTTCCACCCTTAAGGTTTGGTTTCAATTTAGGCGCCATTTTAAATTGGTGTCCCCATCCACCCTCACACCCATAACCGAAAATCATCTGTTTCCCCCTTCACTTTTTGATACCACTTTCAAGATTTAGCAGAGTCGTGGCATTAAGCGCTTCAGGGATCTCTCTATAAAGATGGTGTTTTTTCCACTTTTTCAGATCTGTCCTCTGATTTTAATTTGCCTGCTTCCCACTTGTTCTGCTATTTCCAAGTCAGACATTGCGCCTCTGCTCTGTTTCCATGCTACCCTTCCCTTCCTGCTAACCAACCATGGGATGACCATCTAACTTTGAAACCTCGTCAGAAATCTATCATATCTAAGACAACTAATGGCATTCAATGACTATTCAGTTGTTAAGGCTCGAATTTCTTGGGAACAGGAGCTTGGTCTGAATTTCACAGATCAGTTATGGGACCAAGCCGTCCATACCACACGTTCAAGCACACCTAGTGCTAGGCTCGAACTTATACAAGTCAAAGTGCTGCACAGAGCCCACTTATCAAAATCTCGATTATCTGAAATCTATCCAAACATTACAGATCAATGTGACAAATGCCATGCCTCTGCCTGTAATTTAAGTGATATGTTTATTACATGCCCCAGGTTACAGAAATTTTGGAGTGACTATTCCACGATCATGTCAAAGGTCTTGGGGGGGAAAAAATTACTGTGGGCCCCTTTGTTGCAATATTTGGGCTATCTGTTGATTCTCCTCATATCGACCCTTCACAGTCAGATGTGTTAGCCTTTACATCTCTTTTAGCAAGACGTCGCATTTTACTTTCTTGGAAATCTCCTAAACCCCCATCCATCTCCCTCTGGCTTAGAGATACTATGTCCTTTCTTAATCTGGAAAAGATAAGACTCTCAGTATCAGCCTGAGTCGGGTGGTGGGGGTATGTGGCAGCGGGGGCAGTATGTGGCAGTGGGGGCATGGTCAAGCGTCGGTCTATGACCGGAGGGCGGAGTCAGGGAAGGTAAGTGGCAGAATCACTGCACCTGATGTTAATTAATGCGTTTGTGTGTCTTCCCCAGTGACTGCATCCTATTTAAGGAGAGAGAGCGAGAGCAGAGGGAGCTCTCTCCCCAACCAGACGACTAATGTGTGTGCGTGTGTCTGAGTGTCTGGGAGGGCGTACGCTGAAAAGTGTCACAATAAAAAAGAGTTTTGTGAACTCAGTTCTGGCCTGCCGTCCTTCTGTGCTCCACCCACCCATACGAACTGTCACAGTGGTGCTGAAACCCGGGACGAACACAGAAGAGAACAGCCCCATGGAGTCCTCCCCCTTCGCAGACCTGATCCATGCCCTCACCACGGCCCAACAGAGCCAGCACCAGGCGCTGCTCGCCCTCCGAAAGGAGCAAGAACAACGGTTCGAGGCCTTGGTGCTGGCGCAACAGGAAGATCGTCGGGTGTTCCGGCACCTCCTTGTGTCGGCGGGGTCCACCAACTCCACCGCCGTGGGCCCTTCCCCCCTCACCCTAATGAAGATGGGCCCGCAGGACGACCCTGAGGCCTTCCTCACGCTCTTTGAGCAGGTAGCAGAGACCTCGGGGTGGCCGGTGGAACAGCACGCGGCGTGCCTCCTCCTCCTGTTAATGGGAGAGGTGCAGCTGGCCGCACTACAGCTCCCTGCCGACCGCCAGCTGGCCTACGCGGACCTTCGCCGAGCCATCCTCCAGCGTGTGGGGCGCACCCCCGAGCAACAATGTCAGCACTTCTGCGCTTTGCGCTTGGAGGAAATCGGCCAACCGTTCACACTTGGCCAGCAACTTCGGGACGCCTGCTGGCAGTGGTTGAGGGCCGACAAGCGCGACGCTGAGGGACTCATCGACCAGGTGGTACTGGAGCAGTTCATCGCATGTTTACCAGCAGGAACCGCAGAGTGGGTCCAGTGCCACCGCCCGGCGTCGCTGGATCAGGCAATCGAGCTGGCGGAGGACCATTTGGCGGCTGTCCAGATGGCAGGACAGCAGACAACCTCTTCTCTCCTCTCCTCTCTCTCTCCCCCTCCTCCTGTGTCTCCTCCTCGCCCCATTCCCCCACCACCGCCGGCTCCTCCTCTCTCTATTGGGGAATCCCTCATGGATTTTCCATTAGAGCAGTCGCGAGACGAGACTCTGCGGCATGCATTTGACCAAGTGAGAGTAATCGATGGTCAAACGCTCCAGCCAGATGCCACCCCGTCCTTCCCCTACTTCGCGATTATGAAGGATAGATTATACCGAGTGACGCAGGACACTCAAACTAAAGAGCGAGTCACGCAACTTTTGATTTGAATTGGTATTCCAGGTGGCTCACTTTAATCTCATGGCTGGACACTTAGGGCAGGATGAAACACTAGCCCGAATAATGGCCTGGTTCTATTGGCCAGGGAATCGCGGCGATGTCCGTAGGTGGTGTACGGCATGCCGCGAATGCCAGTTAGTAAATCCAGCGGCCATCCCAAAAGCACCTTTGCGCCCTCTACCATTAATCGAGACCCCGTTCAAAAGAATTGGGATGGATCTCGTCGGGCCATTAGATTGGTCAACACGAGGGTACCGCTTTATATTAGTTCTGGTGGACTATGCAACGCGATACCCAGAAGCAGTGCCTCTTTGCAATATCTCAGCACGCAGTATTGCGGAAGCACTCATCTCCCGAGTTGGAATCCCGAAAGAGATTCTGACTGACCAAGGCACCTCGTTTATGTCACGTACACTGAACGAACTGTATGGGTTGTTGGGTATTAAGCCGATCCGCACCAGCATGTATCACCCACAAACAGACGGTTTAGTTGAACGGTTCAATTGCACCCTCAAGAATATAATTAAAAAATTCATAAGTGAGGACGCACGTAATTGGGATAAATGGCTCAAAACCTTGCTATTTGCAGTGCGAGAGGTCCCCCAAGTCTCCACGGGGTTCTCACCCGTTTGAATTGTTATACGGGCGTAAGCCGCACGGCATTCTAGATGTGCTTTGGGAAAATTGGGAGGAAGGACCTTCACCAAGTAAAAATGAAATCCAATACGTTATTGACCTGCGTGCAAAACTCCACACACTCACGCACCTAAATCAGGAGAATTTGCAGCAGGCCCAAGAACGACAAACCCGCCTGTACGACAAGGGTACGCGTTTTAGGGAGTTCACACCGGGAGATAAAGTACTCGTACTGTTGCCCACATCGAGCTCCAAATTAGTCGCCAAGTGGCAAGGACCCTTTGAGGTCACGCGGCGAGTCAGGGACGTTGACTATAAGGTGAGGCGAACGGATAGGGGTGGGGCGCTACAGATTTACCACCTCAATCTGCTCAAACTCTGGAACGAGGAGGTCCCTGTGGCGTTGGTGTCGGTGGTTCCGGAGAAGGCGAAGCTGGGGCTGGAGGTTCAAAAGGGAACATTGGCATCACGTACCTCTCCGGTCCCCTGTGGAGACCACCTCTCCCCGACCCAACTCGTGGAGGTTGCCCAATTGCAGACCGAGTTTTCGGACATGTTCTCGCCCCTGCCCGGCCGCACCAACCTCATAGAGCACCACACTGAGACGCCCCCGGGGGTGGTAGTGCATAGCCGCCCTTACAGGTTACCCGAGCACAAGAAAAAAGTGGTTTGGGAAGAACTCGAGGCCATGCTCGAAATGGGCATCGTTGAGGAGTCCCACAGTGACTGGAGCAGCCCGGTGGTCTTGGTACCCAAGGCCGACGGGTCGGTCCAGTTCTGTGTAGACTATAGAAAAGTCAACGCGGTGTCTAAATTCAACGCGTACCCAATGCCTCGTACTGATGAGTTGCTCGATCGGCTAGGCACGGCTCGCTTTTACTTAACACTGGATTTAACAAAGGGTTATTGGCAGATCCCCTTGACTCCATTATCCCGAGAAAAAAACGGCCTTTTCAACACCGTTCGGCTTACACCAATTTGTCACACTTCCTTTTGGGCTCTTTGGGGCACCCGCTACGTTTCAGTGGCTGATGGATAGGGTCCTCCGCCCCCACGCCACCTATGCGGCCGCCTACCTCGACGACATCATTATCTATAGTAATGACTGGCCGAGGCACCTCCAAGATCTGAGGGCCGTCCTTAGGTCACTGAGGTGAGCGGGTCTCACAGCCAACCTGAAGAAGTGTGCGATTGGGCGGGTGGAAGTACGGTATCTGGGCTTCCACTTGGGCAACGGGCAGGTGCGTCCCCAAATTAACAAGACAGCAGCAATTGCGGCCTGCCTGAGGCCCAAGACCAAAAAGGGGGTGAGACAGTTCCTGGGGCTGGCTGGCTATTATCGTAGGTTTATACCTAATTATTCGGACGTCACCAGCCCACTGACTGATCTGACTAAAAAGGGGGCACCAGATCCGGTCCAGTGGACGGAGCAATGCCAGTGGGCTTTTTCTGAGGTAAAGGCTGCACTGTGTGGGGGGCCACTTTTACACTCCCCTGACTTTTCTCTCCCCTTTTTGTTACAGACGGATGCGTTGGACAGAGGGCTGGGGGCTGTTTTGTCCCAGAAGGTGGAGGGGGAGGATCGCCCAGTACTGTATATCAGTAGGAAGCTGTCAGTGCGTGAGGGGCGCTACAGCACCATTGAGAAAGAGTGCCTGGCAATCAAGTGGGCGGTCCTCGCCCTCCGTTACTACCTGCTGGGGACGCCCTTTCACCCTCTGTTCGGACCACGCGCCCCTCCAGTGGCTCCACCGCATGAAGGATGCCAACGTGCGGATCACCCGTTGGTATCTGGCACTCCAACCCTTTAACTTCAAGGTGATCCACAGGCCGGGGGCGCAGATGGTCGTGGCGGACTTCCTCTCCCATCGGGGGGGAGTCGGCTGCAGGCCGGACGGCCGCCCAGCCTGAGTCAGGCGGTGGGGGTATGTGGCAGTGGGGGCATGGTCAAGCGTCGGTCTATGACCGGAGGGCGGAGTCAGGGAAGGTAATTGGCAGAATCACTGCACCTGATGTTAATTAATGTGTTTGTGTGTCTTCCCCAGTGACTGCGCCCTATTTAAGGAGAGAGAGCGAGAGCAGAGGGAGCTCTCTCCCCAACCAGACGACTAATGTGTGTGCGTGTGTCTGAGTGTCTGGGAAGGTGTACGCTGAAAAGTGTCACAATAAAAAAAGAGTTTTGTGAACTCAGTTCTGGCCTGCCATCCTTCTGTGCTCCACCCACCCACACGAACTGTCACAAAGTACTTCATTTCTTTTCCTTAACAGGCATTCACACACTCAGAACACAATATAAGGATAGGATAAACTTGTAACTATGTGACAGTCAGAATGCAGTCACAACGTTTGAATCCAATGTAACAATGTGAAAATGTGAATGAAGTCACACACACAGAATCCAATGGAAAAGTTTTTTTTAATTATTATTTTCTCTGCTTGGGGAGTCACATTGTAAGGAGAATTGTTCAAGTCCATCTTTGGTCAAACAATAATGCAGAAAACAACAGTTAAACAATGTGAATGCACATACACCTGAAACTTCGGCTCACTCACTTGAAAGGTATGCTCACTTGCACTTCTTAAAACACTTGGAACGATACCCACACACAAACAATACTATTCTCTCACATGCATGCAATAGAATATATTCTCTCTCTCTCACACACACACACACACACACAATATTCTCTTACATCTCACAGATCTATCCTCTTCTCCACGACCGTTAGTGGTGGCAGCGCTGAAGTCGGATATTTGAGGCTGATGCTCGCGGCCTTTAGCAAAAGCAACGTGCTTGGTGCTCTTCATATGAGAGTCCACCGCTCTTATCCCCATTGTGCCCAACTTAAAACTCTTACAGCATGCTACACAGTATGCCTCGTTGGCATCTTTGGGTACAGCTTTCAGCCACCACGAGTATTTTGCATCTTGCAGCCAGTTATCATTAAATTTACATTTACCCATTGTGGCTCGGACTACCCTCCATCAACAGATCAGGCACTGAGTGGTTGTCAAGCACGCGTGTGTCTAGCAACCGGTGGATTCGGAGCCTGCGCGGTATAATTGTGAGCATCAAAAACGATTAAACTTTTTCCCCATCCAAAGTGTACCACATTTTAACGATATGACTGAGTAAAATCTCCATAAATTTAAGATTGAAAATTTAAGACCATGGGGTTTGAAATTTAAGACAATTTAAGACTTTTTAATGGCCTTATTTTAGGAAAATTAAATGTAAGACTTTTTAAGATTTTTAAGGACCCGCGGCCACCCTATGGTGGGTTTCCTCACATGAACTGCTCGCTTCAGGTCCTTCCACAACATTTCCATTGGATTAAGGTCAGGACTTTGACTTGGCCATTCCAAAACATTAACTTTATTCTTCTGTAACCATTCTTTGGTAGAACGACTGGTGTGCTTAGATTAGATTAGATAAAACTTTATTGATCCCTTTGGGAGGGTTCCCTCAGGGAAATTAAGATTCCAGCAGCATCATTACAGATAAACAGAGAAAAGAAAGAGAGAGAAACTTCTAGATAAATTAAAATAAATTAAGTATTTACATATACAAATATAAAAGAATAAGATATGGGGAAGAGAGAAAGGGGGGAGGGGGAGAAATGGGGTTAGGGTAAGTGTGTGTGTCTGGGGGGGGGGGGGGAGCAGGAAAGATATTGCACTTTATATTGCACATTATATTGCACATTGTCCGGTATTGCTTATTGTTAGGCTAGGCTACTGCTCCTTCCTGTCCTCTGTCCTCCTGTTACCCCTCCTCCCCCCCAGAGAGGAGTTGTACAGTCTGATGGCGTGAGGGACAAAGGAGTTTTTGAGTCTGTTCATCCTGCACTTGGGAAGGAGCATTCTGTCACTGAACAGGCTCCTCTGGTTGCTGATGACGGTGTGCAGAGGGTGACTGGCATCATCCATGATGTTCAATAGTTTGTCCATAGTCCTCTTTTCTGCCACCGTCACCAGAAAGTCCAGCTTCATGCCGACCACAGAGCCGGCCCGCCTGATCAGTTTGTCCAGCCTGGATGTGTCCTTCTTGGATATGCTGCCCCCCCCAGCACACCACGGTGTAAAACAGGACACTGGTGACCACAGACTGATAGAACATCCTCAGGAGTTTCCTGCAGATGTTAAAGGACCGCAGCCTCCTAAGGAAGTATAGCCTGCTCTGTCCCTTCCTGTATAAGTGATTGGTGTTGCAAGTCCAGTCCAGCTTGCTGTCCAGCCACAGCCCGAGGTACTTGTAGGAATCCACAGCCTCCACCTCGACTCCCTCAATCAGAACTGGTCGTGACCTTGGTCTGGACCTCCCAAAGTCAATGACCAGCTCCTTGGTCTTCGAGGTGTTGAGCTGCAGATGCTTCCTGTTGCGCCATACAGCAAAGTCCCTCACCAGGCTCCTATACTCCTCCTCTCTGTCGTCACTGATGCACTCAACGATGGCTGTGTCATCGGCAAACTTCTGAATGTGACACAGCTCCAAGTTATAGCAGAAGTCCGCGGTGTACAGGGTGAAGAGAAGAGGGGCCAGCACCGTGCCCTGGGGTGCTCCAGTGCTGCTAATTACAGTATCAGATGTGATGTCCTTCAGCCTGATGTACTGCGGCCTGTCAGTTACCCCTTTTCCACCAAATCAGTTCCAGGGCTGGTTCGGGGCCAGTGCTGGTGCTGGTTCACAACTCGTTCAACTTGCGAGCCAGCTGACAACCAGTTTACTTTTCCATAGCTCGCGGTGCTAAGGGAAGCCACGTCATTACGTTGCTGTATACATCAGTTACGTCGCTGTATACGTGTTACGTCGCTATATTTGCATAAACCTTGGCGCGAATATCGAAGCAAAAACAACGCAGAAGAAGCAGCAGCAGCAGCAACAACAACAATAATAATAATGGATGACTTCGCGTTTGTACAGCTGCTGCTTCTCGTCGCTTAAAAATGGCGATCTTTCGCGGTCTTGTTATTGTTGTTGGTCTTAAAAACTCCACCCCCCCGCTGACGTAAGCTGTTCTTTCCTTTGGCCCAGCAAAGAGTTGGTGCTAGCCTGGAACCGGTTTTTCTGGCCCCAGAGCCAGTTCTTTGTCAGTGGAAACAGAAAACCCGGTTCCAAACTAAGCACTGGCCCCGAACCAGCCCTGGAACTGCTTTGGTGGAAAAGGGGCAACAGAGGTAGCTGGAGATCCAGGTGACCAGGCAGAGGTCCACTTGCATCCTGTTCAGTTTGTCCTGAAGCATAAGGGGCTGGATAGTGTTGAAGGCACTCGAGAAGTCCAAGAAGAGGATCCTCACTGTGCCATTTCCCTTATCCAGATGCGAGTGGGCTCGGTGTAGCAGGTAGAGGATGGCGTCTTCCACACCAACACCAGCCCAGTACGGAAACTGCAGACAGTCCTGGGCATGTTGTACCTGGGGTCTGAGGAGGCTGAGGAAGAGCCGCTCCAACATCTTCATCAGATGTGAAGTGAGCACCACCGGTCGGAAGTCGTTCAGCTCACTGGGCCAATTCTTTTTGGGAACTGGAATGATACATGATGTCTTCCAGAGGGTTGGCACTCTCCCCAGCTGCAGGCGGAGGTTGAGGTTGAGTGGTTCATCCAGTTCAGCAGCACAGGTCTTCAGTAGTCGTGGACACACCTTGTCCGGGCCTGCTGCTTTCCTGGGATGAAGCTTCCTCAGCTGACTTCTGACCTGGTCTGCAGTAATGCATAGAGGAGTCTGTGTTGAGGTGGGGGAGGAGGGGGCTGCTGTGATGACTGGGGGGAGGTGTGTTGAGGGAAGAAGGAGAGATGGCTGCAGTGAGGGAGAGGGTGGGGGGACGTGGGCTGGTTGAACCAATTTGAAGAAGTCATTCAACTCGTTCGCCCTCTCCACTGTCCCCTCAACAACTCTGGTCTTTGTATTGTGGCCTGTGATGGTTTTCACACCTTCCCAGACCTCCCTCATGCTGTTCTCCTTCAGCTTCTGCTTCACCTTTCTCCTGTAGCTGTCCTTAGCTTCCCTCATGCAGCGTTTCACCTCCTGCTGTGCTGCTTTCATCGCCTCCCTATCCCTGCTCCTGAAGGCGGCCTTCTTCCTGTTGAGGACAGCTTTGACTTCCTGTGTTACCCATGGCTTGTTATTAGGGTAACACCGTACAGTCTTAGCAAGGGAGACCACGTCTGCACAGAAGTTGAGGTAATCTGTCAGACAGTGTGTCAGCCCCTCTATGTCCTCACAGTGTGGGCTAAGCAGCACATCCCAGTCCGTGATGTCATCGCAGTCTCTGAGGGCATCTTCCATTTCAGGGAACCACCTCCCGATGGAGCTAGTTGTTGCAGGCTGCCTTTGAACCAGGGGGTGTACTTTGGCTGTAGAAGAACCAGGTTGTGGTCAGACTTCCTTAGTGGGGGGAGGGGTGTGACTCTGTATGCATCCCTCACATTAGCATACAGCAAGTCAATTGTCCTGTTCCTTGTTGGACAATCCACAGCCTGGTAAAAAGCAGCCAAAGTAGACTCCAAAGTAGCATGATTAAAGTCCCCAGAAATAATGATAAATGCCTCAGGGTGCTGTGTCTGCAGCCTTGCTGTGACCGAGTGAATCCTCTCACATGCAGCAGCTGCGTCTGCCTTCGGAGGAATGTAAACACAGATGGTGATCACGTGACTGAACTCCTTCGGCAGACAATATGGCCACAGGCTAATGGCTAGCAGCTCCAAGTCCAGGCAACATAAAACTGTCTTTACAGAGATATGTCCTGGGTTACACCAGCGATTGTTAACATAAATGAGAAGTCCCCCACCTTTGCTTTTCCCGCATGTGTTAGTGTCTCTGTCGGCTCTCACAGTAGTGAATCCCCACAGGTCCACATTAGCATCCGGTACAAAGTGTGTTGCCATTTCTCCGTAAAGATAAATAAGCTGCTCTCCTGGTAAATCCGCTGGTTGTTCAGAGTGGAAAGCTCATCGACTTTATTAGGCAGCGAGTTCACATTCCCCATGATAACGGAGGGAATGGATGGTTTGTAGCGCCGCCGGTTGTCCGCTAGCCTAGCCTTTAGCTTAGCTCTAGCTTTGCAGCCCCTGGGTTTCCTCCTCAGCTCGGCCGGGATGGGGTGTCGTATCCTGGCTCGTCCCATTGTTTTCAGGGCCAGCAGCTCCTCTCCCGAATAAGTGAGAAAACTGGCTCCTGGTTGCGTGTTAAAGTGAAATATATCCATGTTAAACACACTCTGTCTTCGCAAGAAGAGCAAAAAAGTAAAAAAAAAAAAAAAAGATAAAAAGGTGGAAAAAAGAGGTTTAAAGAGCTAAAAACTACAGAGCTACTGGAGAGGCAGCCGTCTCACACAGTGCCCATACGGTTTTTTATCATTGTCTTGCTGCATGACCCACTTTCTCTTGAGATTCAGTTCATGGACAGATGTCCTGACATTTTCCTTTAGAATTTGCTGGTATAATTCAGAATTCATTGCTCCATCAATGCTGGCAAGCCGTCCTGGCCCAGGGGCAGCAAAACAGGCCCAAACCATGATACTACCACCACCATGTTTCACAGATGGGATAAGGGTTCTTATGCTGGAATGCAGTGTTTTACTTTCTCCAAACACAATGCTTCTCATTTAAACCAAGAAGTTCTATTTTGGTCTCATCCATCCATAAAAACATTTTTCCAATAGCCTTCTGGCTTGTCCACGTGATCTTTAGCAAACTGCAGACGAGCAGCAGCGTTCATTTTGGAGAGCAGTGGCTTTCTCCTTGCAACCCTGCCATGCGCACCATTGTTGTTCAGTGTTCTCCTGATGGTGGACTCATGAATATTAGCCAATGAGAGAGAGGCCTTCAGTTGCTTAGAAGTTACCCTGGGGTCTTTTGTGACCTCGCTGACTATTACACACCTTGCTCTTGGAGTGATCTTTGTTGGTCGACCACTCCTGAGGAGGGTAACAATGGTCTTGAATTTCCTCCATTTGTACACAATCTGTCTGACTGTGGATTGTTGGCGTCCAAACTCTTTAGAGATGGTTTTGTAACCTTTTCCAGCCTGATGAGCATCAACGCTTTTTCTGAGGTCCTCAGAAATCTCCTTTGTTCGTGCCATGATACACTTCCACAAACATGTGTTGTGAAGATCAGACTTTGATAGATCCCTGTTCTTTAAATAAAACAGGGTGCCCACTCACACCTGATTGTCATCCCATTGATTGAAAACACCAGACTCTAATTTCACCTTCAGATTAACTGCTAATCCTCGAGGTTCACATACTTTTGCCACTCACAGATATGTAATATTGGATCGTTTTCCTCAGTAAATAAATGACCAAGTATAATATTTTTTTTTTCTCATTTGTTTAACTGGGTTCTCTTTATCTACTTTTAGGACTTGTGTGAAAATGTGATGATGTTTTAGGTCATATTTATGCAGAAATATAGAAAATTCTAAAGGGTTCACAAACTTTCAAGCACCACTGTGTGTGTGTGTGTGTGTGTGTGTGTGTGTGTGTGTGTGTGTATATGTGTGTATATATATATAACAACAGTCAAGTCAGCAGTCTTCCCCATGATTGTGGTTGTGTGTACTGAACTTGACCGAGAGATACACTGTGTTCATACTGTTTTACTCAAACTCGAAATGAAATATTCTAATATTTTGAGATGGTTTTTTTTAAATGTTTTTGTACTATATGCCATACTGATTAAAATTAAAATAGAAAAATGCTTGAAACATTTTAGTTTATGTGTAATGAGTCTATAATATATAACATTTTCACTTTCTTAAATAACTGATGGAAAATATTGAACTTTTTCACAATATTCTAATTTTTTGAGATGCAATAGTGTGTGTGTGTGTGTGTGTATATGTATGTGTGTGTATATACACACTACCGTTTAAAAGTTTGGGGCCACCCAGACAATTTTGTGTTTTCCATGAAAAGTCACACTTTTATTTATCACCATAAGTTGTAAAATGAATAGAAAATATAGTCGAGACATTTTTCTGGCCATTTTGAGCATTTAATCGACCCCACAAATGTGATGCTCCAGAAACTCAATCTGCTCAAAGGAAGGTCAGTTTTATAGCTTCTCTAAAGAGCTCAACTGTTTTCAGCTGTGCTAACATGATTGTACAAGGGTTTTCTAATCATCCATTAGCCTTCTGAGGCAATGAGCAAACACATTGTACCATTAGAACACTGGAGTGATAGTTGCTGGAAATGGGCCTCTATACACCTATGGAGATATTGCACCAAAAACCAGACATTTAGTAGAATTTAGCTAGAATAGTAATTTACCACATTAGCAATGTATAGAGTGTATTTCTGATTAGTTTAAAGTGATCTTCATTGAATAGAACAGTGCTTTTCTTTCAAAAATAAGGGCATTTCAAAGTGACCCCAAACTTTTGAACGGTAGTGTGTGTATATATATATATATATATATATATATATATATACACACACACACACACACACACACACACATACAGTGGTGCTTGAAAGTTTGTGAACCCTTTAGAATTTTCTATATCTCTGCATAAATATGATCTAAAACATCATCACATTTTCACACAAGTCCTAAAAGTAGATAAAGAGAACCCAGTGAAACAAATGAGACAAAAATATTATACTTGGTCATTTATTTATTGAGGAAAATGATCCAATATTACATATCTGTGAGTGGCAAAAGTATGTGAACCTCAAGGATTAGCAGTTAATTTAAAGGTGAAATTAGAGTCAGGTGTTTTCAATCAATGGGATGACAATCAGGTGTGAGTGGGCACCCTGTTTTATTTAAAGAACAGGGATCTATCAAAGTCTGATCTTCACAACACGTTTGTGGAAGTGCATCATGGCACGGACAAAGGAGATTTCTGAGGACCTCAGAAAAAGTGTTGTTGATGCTCATCAGGCTGGAAAAGGTTACAAAACCATCTCTAAAGAGTTTGGACTCCACCAATCCACAGTCAGACAGATTGTGTACAAATGGAGGAAATTCAAGACCATTGTTACCCTCCCCAGGAGTGGTCGACCAACAAAGATCACTCCAAGAGCAAGGCGTGTAATAGTCGGCGAGGTCACAAAGGACCCCAGGGTAACTTCTAAGCAACTGAAGGCCTCTCTCACATTGGCTAATGTTAATGTTCATGAGTCCACCATCAGGAGAACACTGAACAACAATGGTGTGCATGGCAGGGTTGCAAGGAGAAAGCCACTGCTCTCCAAAAAGAACATTGCTGCTCATCTGCAGTTTGCTAAAGATCATGTGGAAAAGACAGAAGGCTATTGGAAAAATGTTTTGTGGATGGATGAGACCAAAATAGAACTTTTTGGTTTAGATGAGAAGCGTTGTGTTTGGAGAAAGGAAAACACTGCAGTCCAGCATAAGAACCTTATCCCATCTGTGAAACATGGTGGTGGTAGTATCATGGTTTGGGCCTGTTTTGCTGCATCTGGGCCAGGACGGCTTGCCATCATTGATGGAACAATGAATTCTGAATTATACCAGCGAATTCTAAAGGAAAATGTCAGGACATCTGTCCATGAACTGAATCTCAAGAGAAGGTGGGTCATGCAGCAAGACAACGACCCTCAGCACACAAGTTGTTCTACCAAAGAATGGTTAAAGAAGAATAAAGTTAATGTTTTGGAATGGCCAAGTCAAAGTCCTGACCTTAATCCAATCGAAATGTTGTGGAAGGACCTGAAGCGAGCAGTTCATGTGAGGAAACCCACCAACATCCCAGAGTTGAAGCTGTTCTGTACGGAGGAATGGGCTAAAATTCCTCCAAGCCGGTGTGCAGGACTGATCAACAGTTACCGGAAACGTTTAGTTGCAGTTATTGCTGCACAAGGGGGTCACACCAGATACTGAAAGCAAAGGTTCACATACTTTTGCCACTCACAGATATGTAATATTGGATCATTTTCCTCAATAAATAAATGACCAAGTATAATATTTTTGTCTCATTTGTTTAACTGGGTTCTCTTTATCTACTATTAGGACTTGTGTGAAAATCTGATGATGTTTTAGGTCATATTTTTGTAGAAATACAGAAAATTCAAAAGGGTTCATAAACTTTCAAGCACCACTGTATATACACACACACACATGTATGTATGTATGTATGTATGTATGTATGTATGTATGTATGTGTATATATGTGTGTGTGTGTAATATATATATATATATATATATATATATATATATATATATATATAAATAAAACACGTATATATGGTATTACAGTGTTAACTGTAGCCCACAAAATCCTGAAAGGGTCTTTTGTGCTCATTAACATTAGCAGTTATAGAAACTAGCCAACAAACATTGCTCCATCTTTCCAGTAAAGTAAATTATATAAACGTGTGAAGAATATATTGTTTTTCATTCGGAAGTGGCATTGTTTAGATAAAAACCTAAGAGTTCTGCTGAGTTAACTTTCTCCACAAGGCTTTGCAGTCGTTTTACAGACAACAGAATTTAAACAAAACAAAACCGGATTTACTAAAGGTAAAAAACTCCACCCGCTGTTTTTAATGGCGATGAACCACCGACCTTCTCACTTCCTGTCCATTTGGAGTGGAAGCTGTGTAACATTTAGGACATGAGCCACTCCATATCACCATAATCCCGCATTCAGGAACAGATTTCTGCCTTTTCTCTCGTTTTTCATAAACGGATGTAATCTAGTAGTTTAATGGCGAAGAGACAGGAGGCTGCCTCAGATATAGAGCCCCGCCCACTTCACACAGCACTCACACGCCTCAGGAAACAAACTTTCGTTTACGGGAAAGTGAAAGTTACTGGTGAAACGCAACAAGCAGTGAGCTCAGCTCACCTCACCACAGGTGAAAAAAAAAAACTTTTCTTCCCCCCAGCGTGATGAAGCTACTTCACCAAAAGGTGGATTTTTTTTCTTTTTTCTAAGGCTAGTATCTCACTGGGCTGCGACAGAAAATTTGTGCGACAAAATTTCTCTCAAAATAGCTGCAAATGCGTCGCTGGTGTCGCAAAGCCGTCGCAAACCCTTCTCAAGTCAGTTTCTGTGAGACTTCCTTTACTTCCCTGCCTGCCCAGGGAAAGCCGGGCTGCGACAGCTTGCGACTTGTTGGAGACCCAACAATTGCGATGAAATATGCGAATTAGCGACAATTTTCACTTGGAATCACACTGAATTGATATTCGCATATTTTACCGCAATTGTGTCTCCAACTAGTCGCAGGCTGTCGCAGCCTGGCTTCCCCTCGGCAGGCAGGGAAGTAAAGGAAGCCTCACGGAAACTGACTTGAGAAGGGTTCGCGACGGCTTTGCGACACCAGCGACGCATTTGCGGCTATTTTGAGAGAAATTTTGTCACACGAATTTTTTTGAACATGTTCAAAATTTCAGCGACGAAGGAGCGACTCATGCGAGGAAATTGAGAAGCCTCACAAATGTTTCAAGACACTTTTGAAACTCTCTCGCGAATAACGTTCACAATTTGTCGCAGCCCAGTGAGATATTAGCTTAACACCCCCATTAACTATTTTTTACAAGGGGTGCCAATGGAGGTCACAGTATATCAAGAGATGATCTTAAGTGCCGGGGAGATATATAAAATATGCACGGAGTCCATTCTTTAACTTGAGAAATGAAGTGTATCAATGAACAGCTGATGACTTAAGCAAAATAGACTTCATGCTAAAACTGTAATGAGTTTCCTGGTTATACAGTTGCACTGTGTGATTATGTATACACTTATAAAAGCGAGGGTTTTTTTAAATAATCATACTGTCTGTTATCACCCAAATGAGGATAGGTTCCCTTTTGAGTCTGGTTCCTCTCAGTTTCTTCCTCATGTGGTCTCAGGGAGTTTTCCCTTGCCACCATTGCCTCAGGCCTGCTCATTAGAGATAAACACATTTATTAGGGATAAATTTTAGTTTTTTTATTTCATCCTTCCTGACTGCCACAGGCGGTGCATAAGCACTGGCTGTCTCCATCTTGCACGTGCGCAGGTTTGAGTACCAATACCAGTGGTCACCCGTGACCCCTGATGAGCCCAGCTAACCGAAATGTTCCGGTGACATCAGAGGATCTGTTCCTTTTCATCTTCTCACACGCAGGTAGACTGCACATCACTGAATTTTACTAAAAGAAAGCTGATAGTATCCATGTGTTTTCAACTGTTCGTCGCAGGTAGCCATGTGACAACTTGTCGGAGTTGTGAGCATCTCGCTCTCCAAATACTGCGATGAGCAAATGCTCTGGTGAAATGGTTGCTTCGGTTTGTCGTGTTTGCTCCTTTCACTCGGATCATTATCCTCAGCTGGTCTACAGCTGTTTATGTACCTAACTTATAAGTTTATTTTGTAAGTATTACTTATGTATACACGTATTGATTGAGTTATTGGTAACAACATTGGTTGTAAGTTACCCGATTTTGTTAGTGAAGGCAGCGTGTGCGCCCCCTCCCCGTATTATTTTATTTATTTAGTTTTGTCTGGCGCTTTACCCTAGTTCGCATATTCTGGAGACAACTTGGTTGTGCCTGTTTTCTGTGTTTATGACCACAGCAAACTAACCTTTATTGGTGAAGGCAGTGTTTTTGGTCCCTCCCTGGCATTTGTCATGTTACTTAGATATTTACTCATTGAATTATTGGTAAAGTTGGTTGTACCCATTTTTGTTGGTGAAGGCAGTGTGCGCGCTTATAGTTTGCTTTTTGAAGTTGGCAACAGTATTCTGTTTGAGCTAACTTGCTACTTTGGAACCAGCCAAGTTGTTCCTATAACTGTGTTGTGGCATCTCTGCTAGTGAAGGCAGTGGTTTCACTCCTACTACCAGCATAGGTGTGTTTTGAACCATTGACTCATAGTTAGCAGAAATGTTTTCGCTTAAGCTTACTTAATATACATCTGTTGCAACCCAGTTGGTGAAGGCAGTGCTCTCACTCCCACCATAGCATATTGACTTGTTGGCTACAGTATTCTGTTTGAGCTAACTTGCTACTTTGGTACCAACTAGGCTGTACCTGTACTGTGTTGTAGCATCTCTGCTGGTGAAGGCAGTGCTCTCCCTCCCACTCCCAGTATCGGCATATTGTGAACCATTGGGGTTATAGTTGGCAGAGGAAGTTTTCACTTGAACTAACTTAATATATATTTGTTGCAACCCTTGTTAGTGATGGTAGTGCGCTCAGTCCCTCTCCCAGCATTATTTGTTGTTCCTTGTGTTTTGTATTTTGCTGGTTACCACCATGTTGAGCAACCGTTTTTGTTTGGCCTGTATGGCTTCTCTACAGCCTGAGGATGGTTATGACATGTGTCCCTTGTGCCTTGGCCTTGAGCATCTGCGGGAGGGGGTCTCAGAAGATCCCTGCATGAACTGCAGCTTCAATCCTTGGGCAGTGAGGGCTGCTAGACTGGCTGAGGCAGAACAGCTGTTGGGGCATGTTCCATCACAAGAACAGTTGACTTTGGCCCAGTGATTGATCCCAGCCCAATCTGGGTAGTCAAAGCGTTGGGCTGCTGAGAGTGAGGGCACCTCCTCCAGGAAGAAGGCCAAGGAGTCCAAACCAAGGTGGACCAGCTGTCTGAGGAGCTTGACCAGATGAAATCCCTCCTCCTAGCCCTCGAGTCTGCAACTGGTGCAGTGGATGTGGAGGCTCCTGCTTCTCCTACAACCATGTTGGCTCAGGAGGATGAGATCCTCTCAGTGCTGGCTTTGGCCACTGAGTTTGGTGAATATGGGGCAGACAAGGTCTCCGAAAATGCAGCCTCCTGTGCCTCTGAGGTGAGCTCACATTCTTTGGCCCACAGTTCTGGGGAAGGTTCAGAGGGATAGCCTTGTGGGAGCCATTATTCATCCCGCCTGCAGCTGGATGCTCCACAAGCTCAGCCAACACTTATTTTTTCGCCATGTTCCAACCCCTGCCACCTTTTACCGCACCTCTGTCACATGAATACTTGAGGGAGTTGTCTGCATGCTGGAGGGATTCTAGAGGCCCTCTCTCATGCAACATCCAATGGCCAAACCCTGCCAGCCATGCAGGGTTTGGCTTGGGCTACATACCAGCGATTGAGCTGACTATAATTGCTCTCATGGTCTCTCCTGATGAGACCATGATGTTGAGGCCAGATGCAAGGTGTCCCTGCTCTCCAAGGCCTGTGATGCAGTGACACACATGGGGCACAAAGATAACTTACTATCACACCTAATGCTCACTCTCCCTGCTGGATCATGCTAGATGTTTCCATCCACAATTTTAGTAATGCATCTCTGCAGGCTTTTGTACTTGTGTCCAGAGAGCTTTTTGGCTGGCACAACTGTCCCTCACTGAGACATACAGGAGGACCCTCTGCAGTGTCCCATTGAAACCTGGTGAGCTGTTTGGGTCTGCTGATTTACAGGCACTTGAACACATGGTTCAAGCCAGGCAAATGAGACAGCAGTTTTCTGGGCTTCACAGGAGTGTGCCTCCTCACAGCAGGCCTAGGGGTCCTTTGGCTGCCACCCACTGCACTTACCCCAATGGTTACACTAGGTCTCAGTGCACAGCTCTGCAGCCTGCTCAGCAGGCAGCCCAGGAGTTTTGGGCACCTGCCCTCTAGAAGACATCAGGCCTTGGATGCTGTTGGTCACTCCCCACAGGACCTCTAGAGGCATGGGGGCGTTACCCAGCAGCAGCTCAGTTACTGGGCTGCGTCCACCATGGATACCTGGGTGACTTCCACCTTAACCCAAGGATATAAACTTCGGTTGTGACACAAGCTCCCCAACCTTTGGCCAGGTCAAGATGACCATGTATGACCCAGCAAAAGCCCCAACCTTGAGCCAGAAGTTGTCTGCACTCTTGGCCAAGGCTGCCATCGAGCCAGTAGACCGCCCCTGTTACTGTACAACCAGAGAGTTCTAGTCAGCCTAAGTTCTCGTAGAAAAGAATCCTCGACTTAAGGGGACTCGACAGGTTCCTGAAGTTCCACACGTTTAGTATTGTAGAGGTTGTATCTGTATAATTCTATGCTCAGGGAGTGTCCATCTCTGAGCCTTAAACAGTCTAACCTTGGGCTGAATGTTTTTACACCCACTCCTAGCCAGAATGGCAGATGTCTTTAAAGCTCTCGTTTTGTAAACAATCTCACCGTAGAACAGTGAATTTCAAAGTGTTTGTTTGGAGATGTCTATCGGGGAAGGATTATAAGGCTGAGCAGCAACTCTTGCTTCTCTGAGGTCATGGCTGATGTCCTTTCTGCTTTTACAGAGGTAGTCACACTTCATGATGAACTAGTCTTGTACTTTGTAACATCTAGCTGTTAATTACTCTTAATAATTGTGGAATGGAAGCAGGAATGGTGGTTGTATTTTCCCTCCTGTTGGTACCCGAGGTTGTTTGTTAATAGAAGTTGGTAAGGACTACGCAATTATTTAGACCCTGATTAATAAAAATATAGAATTGAAGGAGGATGCAACGCCGCCCCCCCGCCCCGTGACTGTGTATAGTCAGAGTTGCTATGATTCAGTTTTAGACATGGGGTTGTAATGCTTTATTTAGGAGTTTAGCATTATACAATAGCAGCTTTTAACAACAATTTAAAAAAAAAAAAAAGGATTAAATCATGGAATTTTTCAACTGGTGAAAAAAGAAAATTAAATAAATTAATATACCTCTATGAGGGCATAAACAAAATATTTATACATATAAAGTTAAGTGTGGCTACTGTTCCCATTTAATGCAATAAAACCGGGATAATGTGGTCTACAATTAATATTGGACCTGAATTAATTTAATGTGCTTGAAATTGGCCCAAGTGTGCATACATTCAGGGGCAGGGGAGAGAATGAGAACTAATCTGATCTATAGTCTTCAGGCCTGATCATTGTTTTTGTAACGGTCACCTATTAAAACTTGTCTAAAATGTTAATTCCATAGATAAAATTAAAAAATACATTTGATTTATGTTCATATCAAATATGTAATATGTCAAACTGTACAACAATTTGCAAATGTCACCCGACAAGCCATGATGAGAAAAATGGAAATGCGTAAAATAATCTGAATATTCCAGTTCCCTTTGGATACAACTGAGGTCAGCAGCAGCACAGCAACAGGCAGGAACAATTATCTCCCCCAACGTCACACAGCCAAGACAGAGAACAGTTTTTTTAAAAAAAGGCACACTGGCCACATAGACGGATTTATCACCATTCAAGATACGTACAAAAATATATATTTAACAGCATAATCTCTTGACTGAGCATCACTGACATTGCACAGCAGAATAACTCTTGACAACTCAAGAGTTGAATACAAATAGTCCTTACCTCATGCGTATGCAAGCATCACAGTTTTCAGCCTTTACAAAAAGAATTATTTAGAAAAAAAAAAAAAAAACCTCTTCAGTTTATTATAATACCATGGTCCAAAAAAACAGGATTGAATCCAGATTAGTCTAGCTTCACCAGGAACTAGGCAGTTCGGAAAAGTACCATTTTGTCTTAAACGGGTAAGGCACTTTGATGTGGGATGGCACCTCATGCAAGTAACACAGCTCAGGCACTGCAGGCCTGGACTGTACCAACTCAGAGAGAGGTGTCCATTCAGAATAGCAAAACCAATCCTGTTCTTTTACAGCACGCCATCTTCTTGGCTGGATGGAACGGAGAAGGCATTTTGCTCCTGTTGC
The DNA here is from genome assembly GCF_027579695.1 of Neoarius graeffei. Lineage (NCBI taxonomy): Eukaryota > Metazoa > Chordata > Actinopteri > Siluriformes > Ariidae > Neoarius > Neoarius graeffei. Next base: position 16,950,001 of record NC_083588.1, read on the forward strand.
ACATGTTCAGTGCATTCAGGTAATATTGGAGAATCTAACGGTGGGGAAAAATCTGGGTCTAATGGCAGTTCTGAATGTATGAATGAAGAGGAGTCCTTTTGAATTGGCTCTGGGGGTTTGGCCTCAGGCTGTGTGTTAATGGTCCATGAAGGCAACTCTAAGATGTGGTAGTAGGGCAGAAATGAACGCTCGTGGGCACACAAGCGCATGGCCCCGTGTGTGTGGAGCAGCAGTTGAGGAAAGCGGGACGTGAAGTAGGAGATAAAGTCATCTGGAATTGAGCCCAGTGTCTCCTGAACCTCCTCGGGTAATTCACGGTAATGGTGCTTCTGTGGAAAAAGTACATTTTCAAGTAAATGTGCTAACATTGCTTAAGGTGGATGTGCAAGAGTAAGTGACCATAAAGCTACCTTGATAAAAAATAAAATATTGAACCTTGGCAATAATTAAAAATGTTGTGCAAATAAAACCATGCTACATATTCTCACTTGTGTGATTTTAGCCATGAAAGAATTTAAACAGCGAAATTAAAAATGACAAATTTACATACAGGGTTGATTAAAAAGCAATAAACTAAAGGACAATTATTCCACTTGCTTGTTTGTACACATGTAAATGCAGGTCACCACAAGACACAGGACAGCAGACTTGCCTTGTTTCTCATGGCCCGCAAAAGATCTCGAACAGAGCCGCCTTTGTAGGAGCGAAACTTGCGGAGATCTGTAAAAGGATTAGTTTACGTTAAAATATTTTCAGAAGAAAATGTTCTGCAAACACCAGCACGGACAGGTCTCTTAAAGACTGATTTTCAATAGATACATAATTACAATTACAGGGATGGCAACAGGAAAATTTTATTTCAGCTGAAACTCTGAATGGGGGGTTCCGCCCCCCTGAAGCTTTAGCCTTTTTAGCCTCTTCTACCTATTTTCTAGCCATTTTACATGTATATTGTGTGAAAAATACATGATAAAAATAAGTAAGTATCTAAAGTTATTCACCGACACAACGCAAGGGGGCGCGAAGTCGCTAGGAGTAGTTGGTGGGTGTGGTTAGTGGAGTGTTTATCCTCCGGTTACTTATAATGACTAGAACTTTTTTTTTTAATAATGACTAGAACTGGAGTCGTATAGATGTCCGTACTTCCTCAATCAACCGCTCTTCATGCTGCTCCATCTTCGCTCGTGTTTTTAAAAATGCCGGTCGTGAAAACAAACCAAACCGGGAAAGTAGGGAAGCGGAAGTGCGTGTACAGCGGATGTAGAGTGGACCAATCAGAGCCCTCTTGTTCATTGTTACACTCAATATAGAAGCTTCCGTTGTTAGCGAGACATGTGGTTTCGATACGATTTGACACTAATCTCGGTAGCAGCAATAAAAGTTAGGTACCTAACCCCCTCTAAAACTTTTCTCTACGGATTTAGACGTTCCACAAAAATGATAAAATTGAAATTCAAAACGGCGGATTTCCGCCATTCGGCGGAAAATTGCCATCCCTGCAATTAATTCAAGTCTTGATCTACAGTACCAGGCAAAGATTTGGACACCTGCTCATTCATAGATTTTTCTGTATTTTAACTATTTTCTACATTAGAGAACAATACCGAAGACATCAAAACTGACTCGTATTTTAGATTCTTCAAAGTAGCGAGTGTTTACCTTGATGACGCTTTGCACGCTATTGGCATTATCTTAACCAGCTTCATGAGGTAGTCACCTGGAATGCTTTTCAATTAACAGGTGCCTCGTCAAAAGTTAATTAGTGCAAGTTCTTTCCTTCTTCACACGAGAGATCAAATAGTAAATAATAATTAAACTAGATAGAACTCGACACCACCTGGCGACTTGTCCAGGGTGTACCCTGCCTTTCGCCCGTAGTCAGCTGGGATAGGCTCCAGCTTGCCTGCGACCCTGTAGAAGGATAAAGCGGCTAGAGATAATGAGATGAGATGAGATGAGATGAGAACTCGACGCCAATGGCGTCGATGGGGATGCCTCCGCCCGGTAGACTACACGCCTTATTGAGTTGTGACTTGGGGATGGACATTTGACCTCACAGTAATCTTGACCTGGTGAAATTACTTGTATCAGCCTTGGAGATATTGTGTTCAGAAGGTTTTCGGACAGACATTTGACCTCACAGTGACCTTGGCCTTAGACCTTTTGATCTCAAAATTTAAATCAGTTCATGTTTGTCCCAAAGCGCACAAATGGTGAAAGTTTGGTGAAATTCCTTTCATTAGCCTTTGAGATATCGCGTTCACAAGGTTGCGGGACGGACGCACGCACCCACGGACGGACAACCCGAAAACATAATGCCTCCTGCACCTTACGGTGGCGGAGGCATAAAAAAAGCCCTATTGCACAAACGTAGTAATCTATGTCGAAAACCGCTCAACTAAGTACAGAAAAACAACACTATTGAATTAGAAGGCATGTCCAAACTTTTGCCTGGAACTGTATAATAAATTTACCAAGATTACAGCACTGCAAACAGGGTTCCTACACTTTTACCAGTTCAAATTTCCAGATGTCAGAGTACATTTTTCAGACCATACTTGATGCCATCATACAAATAAGTAGATGCTTGTTTTTAAATAAATGTTTAAAATCCAACTGTTAATATGCATGTTACATTGAGTAAGTTAGCATGTTGCAAAATTTCTAATGGCTCTCTGTGGCAAGGTCCTGTAGCTCAGACAAATCAATTAACACCAAACCCAGACAAGTTCAATGCAGCGCTGTTCTGTTTTTGCCATTCAGATCTGAAAAACTAAACTGATCCCTTCTACCTGTAACAGTAACCAGAGGGATGTTGATAAAAAGGGGACAGAAGTGCACTGACTTTTTGCTTCACTGAATATCAGATGAAGTAAAACTAGTTTAATAATTGACTTATTCATAGTTATTTGTTGAACAAATTAATCATACATTAAAAGAAATGTATTTTGAAAACTGGACAGCACCAGGAATAAAACGTAAAATCACTGGTCATAAAAAGTTTAGAACACTTCTCCCCCCTTTGTCTTTTTATGTCTTTCCTTCTGTCATAGGCACATACAGACCATCATGCAAATACATGCAAACACACAGGAAACAAGCTGCAGCCTGCTGCAAAAGACTGGTTGAGTGACGCAGGCATCCATACATACAGTGGGGCAAAAAAGTATTTAGTCAGCCACCAATTGTGCAAGTTCTCCCACTTAAAAGATGAGAGAGGCCTGTAATTTTCATCATAGGTACACTTCAACTATGAGAGACAGAATGGGGGGGGGGAAGAATCCAGGAAATCACATTGTAGGATTTTTAATGAATTAATTGGTAAATTCCTCGGTAAAATAAGTATTTGGTCACCTACAAACAAGCAAGATTTCTGGCTCTCACAGACCTGTAACTTCTTTAAGAGGCTCCTCTGTCCTCCACTTGTTACCTGTATTAATGGCACCTGTTTGAACTCGTTATCAGTATAAAAGACACCTGTTCACAGCCTCAAACAGTCACACTCCAAACTCCACTATGGCCAAGACCAAAGAGCTGCCAGGGACTCAAATCCTGCAGTGCCAGACGTGTCCCCCTGCTTAAGCCAGTACATGTCCAGGCCCATCTGAAGTTTGCTAGAGAGCATTTGGATAATCCAGAAGAGGATTAGGAGAATGTCATATGGTCAGATGAAACCAAAATAGAACTTTTTGGTAAAAACTCAACTTGTGTTTGGAGGAGAAAGAATGCTGAGTTGCATCCAAAGAACACCATACCTACTGGGGGTGGAAACATCATGCTTTGGGGCTGTTTTTCTGCAAAGGGACCAGGACGACTGATCCGTGTAAAGGAAAGAATGAATGGGGCCATGTATCGTGAGATTTTGAGTGAAAACCTCCTTCCATCAGCAAGGGCATTGAAGATGAAACGTGGCTGGGTCTTTCAGCATGACAATGATCCCAAACACACCGCCCGGGCAACGAAGGAGTGGCTTCGTAAGAAGCATTTCAAGGTCCTGGAGTGGCCTAGCCAGTCTCCAGATCTCAACCCCATAGAAAATCTTTGGAGGGAGTTGAAAGTCCGTGTTGCCCAGCGACAGCCCCAAAACCAGAGCCGTCCCATAGGCTGTGCGAACTGTGCAACTGCACAGGGCCTCGCGCCACTAGGGGGCCTCGCGCCTTAAATCTTGCTGTGTTTGGTTTTTTTAAAAAAATTTTTTTTTTTAAATAAATACATTAGTTATGTATGATTTTGTATCAATGAGATGTCACATAAAATCAAACAAACAAATAAAAAACAAATCCAAACAAAGCGAGTTTTTCATTGTCATTACGTAATGCGTCCTCACTGAAGACGGGAGAGGAGGAAAGTTAAAGCGGGGGAAAGTAAACATGTCGACGGCAAGAGAACGCGACCGATTTCGCAAGCATGAATCGGGTGCTGAGAAGTGGAAAAAATTTAAAATTTTACGCATGGTGAGTCCATCTCATCTGTTCCGGTTAGTGTTGTAAATAAGTTAAATAATAAGTAAAATGAGTTGTGTATAGTTGTGATTAATAAATGTATATAATGAATGAAAAGTGTCCTAATCTGCTTGTTTAAAATGTCAAGATGCTAAAAATAAAGTGACTGAACTGACTTGATGTACTGTAACCACTCGTTGCACAGTTGATTTTTTTCCTTTGAAATAAATAGCAAAAAGTCATAGCTGAGACTATGTGCATGATTATGCTGTATTATTCTACTTGATAAAACGTATTGCAGCGAGATTATGCGTGCAATAGAACTAGAATAGTTGCATCCGTGCGACTGTTATTCATGCGCAATTACGCATCCATGTCAAAGATTAGGGCCTCGCATTTCAAGTTCACACAGGGCCTCGCACCCCCCCTGCGACGGCCCTGCCCAAAACATCACTGCTCTAGAGAAGATCTGCATGGAGGAATGGGCCAAAATACCAGCAACAGTGTGTGAAAACCTTGTGAAGACTTACAGAAAACGTTTGACCTCTGTCATTGCCAACAAAGGGTATATAACAAAGTATTGAGGTGAACTTTTGTTATTGACCAAATACTTATTTTCCACCATAATTTGCAAATAAATTCTTTAAAAAAAATCAGACAGACAATGTGATTTTCTGGATTTTTTTTCTCATTTTGTCTCTCATAGTTGAGGTATACCTATGATGAAAATTACAGGCCTCTCTCATCTTTTTAAGTGGGAGAACTTGCACAACTGGTGACTGACTAAATACTTTTTTGCCCCACTGTACGTTCAAACCTAAAGATGAGACATCGTAGTCAGACACATCAAGCTAAGAAGTCTTGTGCGAGTGCACCACACACACACACACACACACACACACACACACACGCGCGCGCACAAGTAAAGACAACCATGTTCTCGCACATCTGTTCCAACTAACACACACACCAAGCACTTGCCATCGTTCACACCAGCAAAACTTACACCTTTATTTATTTATTTTAAAGTTCTGCATAGATATGATGTAGCCCAACGTGGTAAATGTCAGACACCACAGAAATCCATCCATAACCGCTTATCCTGTGCAGGGTCGTGGGCAAGCTGGAGCCTATCCCAGCTGACTATGGGCAAGAGGCAGGGTACACCCTGGACAAGTCGCCAGATCATCGCAGGGCTGAGATAAACTACCATTCACACCTACGGTCAATTTAGAGCCACCAATTAGCCTAACCTGCATGTCTTTGGACTGTGGGGGGAAACATGCAAACTCCACACAGAAAGCCCCCCCCCATCAGCCACTAGGCTCAAACCCAGAACCTTCTTGCTATCCGCTACACCACCGTGCTGCCCACCACAGAACTCACCTCAGACTAGGGCTGTGCATCGAATATACTCGATATATCGCCGAAAATTCTGTGTGCGATACATAAAATTATTATATCGTAACTATCGAGTATTTTATGGTCATCTTCCGACTTGCATTCGTTTCGTGTTTGTTTAAAACATTTTCCGGTGGTTTTCTCCCTGTCCCTCAGGCAGTAACGTGAGAGGCTGCTTAAGGGTAAAAAATACAATAACGTCACGCACTCGCCAACCAATCCCGGGCGACATCTCGGTGCTGAAAGGAACTTCCGGGAAGATTTTCTAGTTTCGGTTGTGTTGCCAGATTGGGCGGTTTTAAGTGCGTTTTGGCGGGTTTTGAACATATTTTGGGCTGGAAAACGTCAGCAGTATCTGGCAACACTGCCGGCGGGAAGATTTCCTAGTTCCGGTTTACAGCGCTGACTCAGTTCGTGCAAATCGCTGATTTTGCATAGGCTGCCGTGTAAGCTCTGTCAATTTCAGCGACAAATTAAAAATGGAAGCGGACGAATTGGTTCCTAAAAGAACTAGTAAGGGGTCAGTCATCTGGCATTTTTTTGGATATCGCGAGGAGGACGTGGAACAGCAAATGCCAGTTTGTAAAGTGTGCAAAAAAAAAAAAAAACTGTCATCACAAAAGGCAGCAGCCGGAATTATACACATCTGAGAGGCAGAGCCAGAAAACATTCAGTTCAAAAGTGTGCAAAGAGAAAAATTATGTTTTGCAGATCTCTCTCTTCTCTCCCTCTATCTCTCTCTCTCTTTATTGTGAATGTTCCAGTGGTTCTCAGTAGTCAGGTTAATAGCTTGGAGATCTATTTTTTAAAATAATTTAATGAATGAGCACTTTTCTTATTTAGGCTAAATGTCTTTCTCTGTGTTGAGCTTGCACTTTATTGGTTTGAGCTCTGAGCAGCTCTGTATTGTGTTGCCCCTTTGTTGCAGTTTTCAAGATTGTTTGTGCCACATCTTTGTTGAATAAAAATAGTCTTATTTCAATTCAATTGTGATTAATCACTAACATGACAATTTAAAATGTGTTGTTGAAAACCACCTGTAAAGTTAACCAAGAATGTTATTTAATCTGCAGGGATTGTAATGAAAACAGTAAAGAGTAAAAGTTAGATTTCATGGGGTCCTTTAGAGGAGATTTCAGTATATCGAGATATATATCGTATATCGTGAAATGGAGAAAATGTATCGGGATATTCATTTTTTCCCATATCGCACAGCCCTACCTCAGACATATCGCACGCACGTCGTGCCTTGCTTAATTTTATATTTTAGAAAAGAAAGGAGGGGCAATTGTCTGGAAACAAACATTTTTTTCCATACCTATCCAAACCCAAAAATTACCAAGATGAAATTCTATACTGCGTAGGAACCCTGTACGAAGTAACATGTACTTTATATCTAAGTAATAAAACGCAAACCCACACCTGTTTGTAAAGGCACAGTGATATGTTCCCTCCAGTCTCCTTTCACCACGGCCCGCCCTCCTCTTTCCAACTGCCTCACGATCATTCCATCTAGTGGCTCCTTCTCTATCCGGTCACTCATGTCCTAGGAGAAAAATGCATTGGGTTTACTTTCCATTAAGCACCACGAAATATCAGGACTCATAGCATTAGATCTGTGTAAATACGATTCCATATTAACGATCAGTAATCTTATAAATTCTATATCGACCATGCTAATATGGTCCTTTACATTGTAACCTCTAAAATTTGCCCTTTTAAGTCCGCAGAGTAACAGTGTCAAGTTGCCCATGATGCCTGGAACAAAATGCCACCCGTTTTCCTTATATATATATATATATATAAATATATATATATATATATATATATATATATATATATATATATATATATATATATATATATATATTCCTCTAGAAATACAAAGTGGAATTAATTCAATAAAGAGAAAAAAAAACAGACATTGATCTAGTATCATATCTTCAAAGAAGAAATTACAGTTGCCCCCAATGAAAATGCTTTTCTTCAGTAAGTAAATCAGTATACTCCACATTCCTAAAGAGAACATCATATTGCACTGGTTTTGCTGTTCAGTACCTGGAAGAACTGTAGCTGTTTTTCAAGGATCCAGAAAAAGGGATGTTTGAGCACTTGTTCTGCTGACGGCCTCTTCTTGGGCTCCACGCTCAGCATCTGCTCGATCAGGTTCATGGCCACAATACCTTCTGCAGAAGACCAAATTTGTCTCTTAATACAAATCATCTACCACGAGCTGCTTTGTTAAGAGTAGAGAAATTATTCCAATCTATCATAATGGCTAGTTCATTTTGATGAACAAAAGATAATGGGTATGCACAGGAAATATGGAGGAGGACACACCATGCTTGTCTGGCTGTAAGTAGTCCAGTGAACAGACTCCCAGGAGAATGTTGGCTTGCCGCTGTAGGGACTTTCCAAATGGATGACAGCCCTGCGACACCACGTAGTAAAACACGCACCCAGCAGAAAAGATGTCCACTTTGCACGTCTGGAAGTGAGAAAAGCCATGGATGAGTGACTACAGTCATTACACTACTTCACTTTATACCACAGTGATCCTGAATGCTTAATTCTAACTGGTTTCAGGTATATATTAACATGCTTATTCTCTTACGATACTGGTTCTGTAGTAACGACTTGCAAAGGGACCTTCGACATAAACTGAAAACGTGTAAGTGTTGGTATGATAAAATTTGGCATTTTTGAAAGGACTCTCTGGTATCAAATCTTTCTAACAGTAAGAAGTAAAGGCTATACATTTTCTGCCACATCTTTGTGGTTTCTCAGCAGATTGATGTGGGGTTTTTTTTTCGTCTTATTAACATCAAGAAATACTGAGAGAGAGGCGGGCAAGATAACAGGATCGAACTTTGTACGTGGACAGGTAAAATGTGTATTGTGTTGAGCCTGTACTCGCTGATGAAATTTATGGTACAAGTGGTATAAGAGGGCCAAAACATCAATCCGTCATCCATTATCTTCACCGTTTATCTGTCAGGGTCAGAGGGAAGCTGGAGCCAATCCTAGATGACTTTGGGCGAGAGGCGGGGTACGAACAACCATTTACACTCCCATTCACACCTGTGGGGAATGGTCAAGCATGGTCAGTGACATGCTGCCTCCTTCATGGGCTGTTCCAGCATTGATAATCGATAGCAATGCACAGTTATTGGTTTGTCCAATTGTCTGGGCTGCAGTGGACTGGTCGCTGACCTCGTGTTGCAAACATCAGTCTAAGATAACACATTATCAACCGATCTGCTCATAAGAAATAAAAGTTACACTTATTCAATCTGATCTTTGGCTGGATTGAGTCAAAGTTTAAAAAAAAAAAAGGGGGGGGCACTGTTCATCAGTATCGCAGTTCTCAAGATTGAACCAAATCGCTGTCCTGAATCATAAACTGAATCATCCGAAGCGCATAAAGTCTGCGTGCCATCTAGTAACAAGTTTTACCTCCAAATAGCCCAAACTACAACCCAAATATATCCCTATATTCCCTAATGGGATGTCAGACAGATTTTATCCTGTTTACGGTGGGCGTTCCCACCGCGAAAGAGAAACCAATCGAAACCGAAAGAGTGAAAGTGATTATCATGGCATTACCATCCATGTCTGAAATCGCTCACTCGTTCACTACTCCCTATATAGGGAATTACTATATAGGTGAGCTCATTGGTAAAATGAAATAAATGTTTTCGGACGCTAGTCTGTCACGCTGTTATTTACGTCATTACTGTCGCACAATTAAAATGTGCCAGATCAGTCGGCTGGTGGGTTTTCAAAATAATAAGTACATGCATGCATTTTTGTGATAAATCCATATTATACTGAGTGCATTTCCCACATTAATCAATACAAAGTACCTGCATCTTTCAGTTCTTTTAAATCAAGGCTGAATACTTTCTTCTTTGCCGCTGTCTTTTATTAAATCACATTTGAGACGGAACTCGATTTCTTTCAGCGCAACCACAATGCATGATGGGATATATTGCTTTGGTTAGTGACCATCGGTTGTACACTACTTTTTGCGATGCATTGTGGGATACTTTGAGTGCACTATATAAGGTGTAATAATCCTATCCTTTCAGACAGCACTACAAAATGGCCAACTCACTATATAGTGCCCTATATAGTGAGTAGGAGTGATTTCGGACACAGGGCACGTGAATAGTCTTTTACAAATGTGAAAGTGTGCGCTCCGGTGTGACCGAGTAAGGTGACAAGTTTTGTGTTTCATCTAATTTAGGTAATTTAAAAACTAATACAGTGGGGCAAAAAAGTATTTAGTCAGCCACCAATTGTGCAAGTTCTCCCATTTAAAAAGATGAGAGAGGCCTGTAATTTTCATCATAGTTACACTTCAACTATGAGAGACAGAATGGGGAGAAAGAATCCAGGAAATCACATTGTAGGATTTTTAATGAATTAATTGGTAAATTCCTCGGTAAAATAAATATTTGGTCACCTACAAACAAGCAAGATTTCTGGCTCTCACAGACCTGTAACAACTTCTTTAAGAGGCTCCTCTGTCCTCCACTCGTTACCTGTATTAATGGCACCTGTTTGAACTCGTTATCAGTATAAAAGACACCTGTCCACAACCTCAAACAGTCACACTCCAAACTCCACTATGGCCAAGACCAAAGAGCTGTCAAAGGACACCAGAAACAAAATTGTAGACCTGCACCAGGCTGGGAAGACTGAATCTGCAATAGGTAAGCAGCTTGGTGTGAAGAAATCAACTGTGGGAGCAATTATTAGAAAATGGAAGACATACAAGACCACTGATAATCTCCCTTGATTTGGGGCTCAACGCAAGATCTCACCCCGTGGGGCCAAAATGATCACAAGAACGGTGAGCAAAAATCCCAGAACCCCACGGGGGGACCTAGTGAATGACCTTCAGAGAGCTGGGACCAAAGTAACAAAGGCTACCATCAGTAACACACTATGCCGCCAGGGACTCAAATCCTGCAGTGCCAGACGTGTCCCCCTACTTAAGCCAGTACATGTCCAGGCCCATCTGAAGTTTGCTAGAGAGCATTTGGATGATCCAGAAGAGGATTGGGAGAATGTCTATGGTCAGTTGAAACCAAAATAGAACTTTTGGGTAAAAACTCAACTTCTTGTGTTTGGAGGAGAAAGAATGCTGAGTTGCATCCAAAGAACACCATACCTACTGTGAAGCATGGGGGTGGAAACATCATGCTTTGGGGCTGTTTTTCTGCAAAGGGACCAGGACGACTGATCCGTGTAAAGGAAAGAATGAATGGGGCCATGTATCGTGAGATTTTGAGTGAAAACCTCCTTCCATCAGCAAGGGCATTGAAGATGAAACGTGGCTGGGTCTTTCAGCATGACAATGATCCCAAACACACCGCCCGGGCAATGAAGGAGTGGCTTCGTAAGAAGCATTTCAAGGTCCTGGAGTGGCCTAGCCAGTCTCCAGATCTCAACCCCATAGAAAATCTTTGGAGGGAGTTGAAAGTCCATGTTGCCCAGCGACTACAATAGGTCATTCACACCCTTTTATGTAAATTCTTAATGTTATCTTATTTTTTTTAATTAAAAATAGTTGATCATTTGTACATGTGCATGTAACAAGTACTTATGAGACATTGAAATTAACTTAAGATTTATATTATGTTTTGGGGTTTTTTTGTAGTGAGAAGTATAATTAAATTGCAGATCCAGTAGGATCTGCACCTCTGTATAAACGAAATATATTTATCATATTGAAATGTTTTTAACTCTTGAGAATTTCTTTTTGCAGTTGTGTCGCAGAAATTTTATTCTTAGTGCTATTTTGAATTTATGTTTGAAAGTTTTAAGTGAAAGTTTACAAGTGAAATTATAAACATTCTTCTAAAGCATCACTTTTGTGTTATTTTCTGTGGGTCTCTGTATGGATACAATATCCAGGAATGAGAATTTTCAGCTAAAAATCTGATTTGAGCAGACTTCCCTTTCCAGGGTTTCCCATACATAGACCATTGTGTGGCACAGCACCACACAATGGATTCCTATCGCCACACAATCAGACTCGCGATTTTGAAAAAAAAAATTCCGTTGCATATCATTCTGTTCATTCATAGTGCTCTTTCTTCTCGTTCACGCGCGCGCACACAAAGACAGACGGAGAGGTGTGCTAATTAAAAATAACCAGGGATGAGAATTTTCTGCCGATCGGCGGATTTCCGACTTTTTCTGACCAAAATGATCGTTTTTGAGATTGATCTAAACCCATTGAGAAATTCTCGGGGGTGTATGGTTAACGATCTGTGGTCACCTTATAACGCAGACATCCCAAGTGTCCCGGAAGTTCTGGGAGTCTCCCGCATATTGATAGCGGCTCCCTGATGCCCGCACATTGGAGAATATCTCCCGGAATCTAGAGCAAGCGCGTGCACGCGAAACATTAATGTCTGCATCGCGCATATGACGGAGTGCGCGAGGGAGCGCGAGAGAGAGCGCATGCTAGACAAAGAGCATCCTGATTGGGTTACTCAGCAAAATAAGCCAATCAGCTTTCAGTGTGGGCGGGCTTCTCTTTTCTCGAGGACCGGAGTTTTCAGTTGAGTCAGTGCAGCCTACAGGATCGGCATGGCAGAGAGAGAGAGAACGCGCGCCCCAAAAAAACAAAGTACAAAACCCACTTCACCTCAGATTACACAAACGAATCTCCCTGTCTAATAAGGGTCAACAATAATGACAGTTTCGCGCGATGTACTGTTTGCAACAGTGGTTTCAGCATTGCCCATGGTGGCTTAAATGATTGTAAAGGACATGTTGAGGTGAGGAGTGTCATTTCATGTGCATCATATTTAGGTCTACAACAGGCTGGCATGAAAAGACCAAACTTATTGAAGATTTCCGTAAAGTAACAATGTATGAATATACATCATATCACATATATCAAATACACGTCATATATAAGTGTGTATCTTTTTATAAATGGGGTTAGCTTATCTAATGTAGCATGTTGGGGAGAATCATAGTATCATATCTATATTTCTGATAACATTTTAGGTATGATACCGTGTATAACTCTCCTACTTATTGCTCATTTCATAGGGGAACGGGCAGACCCGTTGCAACAAGGTAGGCAGACTTGGCAATTGCCTAGGGCCCCAGCCCTCGAAGGGCCCCCGCTGCTGAACGACTGGTTATGTATTCAAAGTGCAATGACAGTCTGTTGTCAACCCCTCAATGCCCATCTCCGTCCAGTCAAGTGGTTGCAGAGCTCCGCGGCAAAAAAAAAAAAACTAAATCAAATATGAAGCGAAATTACCCCTCAGGGAGCCAGAAGAGAAAGAAGAAAAGGGAAGAGGAAGACAGAAAAAAACAAGACACTGGTAAGTGAGAATGTACACACTCATTAATACCAAGCGGGTCGACAAGCAAATTTGGTAGCTAGCTTACGTTAATGGTAGTTATCTTGTAGACAGTGTTTATAACAGTGATGTAAACGTTGTCATGCACAACAAGCTTACAAACTTGCAAGGACTGGCTAAAAATTCTAATATGTGCCACACAAATAGGTGAAAGACTGTCAACTTCTCCCAGATTAACTTATTGTGTTTATCAAAATCATATCGTATATTTTGTCTATTCTTGTGTTCAATTGGGTTTGATAATTATTTATAATAATGTAAAGAGTTCATTTATTAAGTAAAAATCGTAAGAATGATTACAATATGTGTGATGTTTATTTATTAAGTCTTAAGTGGGTAGGCGGCCATAAGGCCTTTCGTCGAGGGGGGATAATTATGGGCCCCAGATCCCCCTTTGCCTAGGGCCCCCAAATAGCTTGAAACGGGTCTGGGGATGGGGGGGAATTGATGGCATGTGCCGCGCGGGAGCGTCTGCCCAAACTTTAGGCTGAGATGAACTTATAGTTTTTGATTTAAAAAAAATCCAATATGTAATGCCCATTGTACATGCCTGTTCTTTAATTCAAAATCACCATCTTGATCTTCAGATTGACCATATGGTATCTGTATTACATTACACAGCATCCTGTCCAGATAAAACCTAGTTAGTTCACACAACAGTTGAAAGGGAAGTGATAAGTGATGTTGAATGTTGCCTGCTTAATATGCAAGACCTCCTGCTACCATGATAACATCAGAAGAAAGCTTAAGAGAATTATATGACAGAACTTTTTTCTGGTTTGCACTTCATTGTAAAGGATTAGAGTATTCAAAGACATGAATAGCTAAAATGCAGAAATATAATACTGTAGAGCTCGTTTATATTAAAAGGTGCATTGATTTTTTGAAATCATCAAATGTGAATTGATTAAAAACAAGTATCTTGTACCATATTAATCATTTTCACCTGGGAGTCCACCAAGAAGGGGAATTTATTTCCAAATACATTGCAGCTTTTTGCTGATAAAATTAATGGTTTTGGGGTAAAAAAAAAGAAGCCAAAAATCATCAGCTCCCTGCCCCTGGGCCCCACTGGGTGCCTGCAGCCCCCAAACCCCTGGCTTTTTTCAGACTTTAATATTTTTCATTCTCATCCCTGAATAACGCAGCCTTCCCGATTCGCCTTCCGACCCCTTATTTTAAAAGGTAGCCTACGTCGTGCTTGTGATGAGCTTTATCATAGCCTTCTTGGCTTACAGGAAACGGACATCCCTGAGTCAGGCTGTAAACCAATTTTGATGCAGACAGTAGCAGCTTGACGCGAGGAACCGACCTTATTGCATTATCCCGTTTATCCTGCTTCAGCATTCATGCAAGTTTATTAATAATGGC